>NC_142934.1:17224082-17279082 GCF_046866305.1 Octopus bimaculoides | reverse complement strand
TCGTGATTCATTGCGAGATTTATTATTAAAAAGCCAGGTACTAGTCTAAAAGTAGCGTAAAAATGATGGAGAAGCATAGTTACTTCCCTTTGACTGTTTGCTTTCAGGATTTAAGCTGGTAAGAAATATGAACAATTGAATAAAATGGGCTATTATTTGGATTATTGACTACGGCAGAAGCAATATAAGTACTCATGTTGTTATTGTCTATTACTGCTAATAATGTTATTACTACTGTTATTGTTAACGTAATTACCATCAATGAGACGAATAGAGGGAGACTTAGGGGCAAATTGGTTATAATATTTAATTTGTTCCTGATATCCTGCTTTATATAAATCTGAGTTATAAAACTCAGGGTTACTATTGAAAACGGTTTCGTTGGCGATATGTTTTTAACTGAATTCATTGTTATTTTGTTATGTTGGTTACTAAAGGTACTAATGTATTTCAGGTTGGTTGAAGGTTAATGGTATGAGAGATACAAGGTTGCATTTAACTTTACAGTAAGATCGAGGAAGTTAACCATAGTCCTATAATCATCGAAGAAAATACTTAAGCCCGTATTACTAAACAATTTGACTAAATTTCGTTTAACCTTTTGTAGTTTTTCACGAGAATGATGCATTGCTGGTCATTATTCATCATATTCATTATATATATATATATATATATATATATATATATATATATACAGAGAGAGAGAGAGAGAGAGAGAGAGAGAGAGAGAGAGAGAGAGTTGAATAGATACATAGATAGAGAGAGAGAGATATAGATATATAGATTTATAACGGTTTATATATATATAGATATATACATACACACACACACAATACACACACACACACACACACACACACACACACACACGCACACACACACACACACACACATATATATATATATATATATATATATATATATATATATATATATATATATATATATATATATATATATATATATATATACATATATGCTTGTATCTTTTTTTTTTTCATTTATGAATTAAGGCCATCATTGGTTTCATGTTAAGAAGAGTAGGAAAACATTAGGATATTTTCCTACTCTTCTGAACATGAAACCAATGGTATTCAATCACAAATAAATAAATTACATATCCGCCAACGATATGTTGTGCACTCATTTCCTCGTTTTACATTTACGTATATATATTTATATATATATATATATATATATATATAAAACGAGTTATATATACATATATAAAACGAGTTATATATACATATATATTGTACTAGAGCTTTTACATTTATATATGCGAAGTGCCTTCTTATGAGCCATTACATTTGATTATGCCTCCATATAATTAATGAAATTTACTCGTTCTGCATAAAACGTTCATTCTTCGATTGTTATATAAAATCACACGACATAAAGTAATTCATAAAAACTAAGCAACGTGTTACACATCATATCAGTAATACGATTGTATACCAGTGTTACCCTGCTCTTCTCATAAAACGTTTCATTCTATTAAATATAATTTGGTTAAGTACCAAGGTTGAGAAACATTGTTCTTCCTATTAGTTTATCGTTTGTATGAACCGAATTCCAACCCTGCTGTGTCAGCCATTTCTTATTCCAATTTTGTTCTTATTTGCTCTCAATCGATTTTCTTAACTGACATGAAATGTCTTGAAAACAAATTTAAAATTTACTGTTATTCACTTAAATGAAATATAATTTAGATTGCCGTCGCTATTTTAATGCTGTGTCGGTTTCAATTAAGAAAATCTTTTATTTCAACCATTTGTTTTTCAAACATAATTTCTGAATTGGTATTTCTATTATGTATATTTTTGCTACTGTTAACGTGTATAATATTCTTTCATTAATAGAATTAACAGGTATGACACTACTACTACTACAACTACTACTACTACTACTACTACTACTACTACTACTACTACTACTACTACTAATAATAATAATAATAATAATAATAATAATAATAATAATAATATTTTATAGGATTGAGGTAACACTCCAGTAGGTATACAGAAGCAATAAGGAAAAGAAGTGTAACATCGTTATCAACTGAACGATATTTCGGCATCGAGTGTGCTTTTGGCAGGTTCAAAAAATAAACTTGTCAATTTACTAAATTTTTGGTAATATTTTATAGGATTTTTCTTTTCGTTTTTGTTTGTTTTCTTTCTACCTGCTGGAGGAGTTACCTCAATCCTATAAAATATTACCAAAAATGAAGTAGATTGACATGTTTCTTTTTTGAACCTGTGGAAGATACACTAGATGCCGAAATATCGTTCACTTGATAATGATGGCACTCTTCTATTTTTGCTTTAATAATAATAATAATAATAATAATAATAATAATAATAATAATAATAATAATGATAATAATAATGATAATAATAATAATAATAATAATAATAATAATAATGATAATAGTAATAATAATAATAATGATAATAATAATAATAATAATGATAATAATAATAATAATAATGATAATAATAATAATAATAATAATAATAATAATAATAATAATAATAATTATTATTATTATTATTATTATTATAATAATAATGATAATAATAATAATAATAATAATAATCATAATGATAATAATAATAATAATAATAATAATAATATTAATGATAATAATAATCCTTTCTTCATTGGCCACAAGGGCCGAACACAAAGACATAATGGGACAATACAAAACAAGAGACAAGTGGGGTTAAAACAGAAGAAGTAAATAAAAAACAAAAACAGTTAAAAAAATTAAGGGGGTTCCAACCAGGGCCAACCAAGGTACCTTACACATCCTAGAATATTCAGAGTAGGCACATTCACATGAGTCATTTTCACAACAATCATTCACTTTTCAACAAAATTACTTGTGGGGAGCAGTACTTCTCTCTGTACCCTCACTTACCTTTTCAAGTGGAACTTGAAAAAGTCGATGAAAGCTTAGCCGAAGAGGAAAGTGACTGTATTCAGTCCTTTCAGCCTCGTTCATCACATTACCTCTTTCGCTATAGACACCAGACACAGGAAAACTGCCTTTTCCTCCCGGCCAAAAGACGTTGGCAGGGCGTTACTCAGAATGGACTCGGTTGATAACCGGATCTGTCCAACGCATAACAACAGCTGTTCGACCACTCTTGCTCACCGTTAAGGAAACGCTGGAGTTATCGCAGCCTCAGCGCATGTCTGTGCATCATTAGCCACAACATCCCCGGTTCTCCACTCAACGGCTATTGACAGCAGATGAACCGTCTGACGAGCGCAACGGTTTCCATAGGAAGTGGAAAAGGAAGCGGTCCAAATTTATTAGGCACGGAGTGGGGCAAGGGACGACGGCCAGGGAGTACTAGATGGAGGAAGCGATATATGCATTTTCCACCTCCGCCCCACGCTTCAGAGACGGCTTCCTCTCTGCCCATTTCTGGGTGAGATTGGTTACCCTGCTCGTAACCTTCTCCCAGGTCTTGTCCACGAGGAAGTCTGGACAAAACCAGATTCCCCAGCACCCTACAACACTCTAGGTTGGCATGGGCCTGCCTCTCCAGGTCCCGAGCTGCAATCCCACCGACTTGGTTGATCTCTGCTGCTGTCACCGCTTAGTACTGACAATTCCGAAAGAGATCGATCACTGTGCAAGAATGTCCGGCCATGCATACTTTTATGGCAGGAGGAAGTTACACGAAGAAAATAAGTAAGAAATTCGATTCAAAAGTTGTAATGCGTCCATTCATACAATATTTAACTGAATAGTATCTATCATGAAGAATTACACTCATACACACGCACGCACACACACACATATACATACATACATATATATATATATATATATATATATATATATATATATATATATATATATATATATATATATATATATAATATACAAGAATAAGGGCAGGGAATCGTCAATTAATAATAGAATTAATAATTAACAATTTTGCCAAGTAGTTCAGTATCAAAAAACCTTTATCGGTAAAACCATTTATCTTCATAAATATATAGGGATTAGCATTGAGTTGCTTCTCCAACATACTGAAAATTTAGAAATAGCAGTCAAAGAACTACTGATTCTAAACTACAGATTTTTCTCTAAATGGATGGCGATATTTATGGCACACATAGAACAAAAAACCGGAGGGGAAAGCATAAATAAAACAAGTCTTTAGTTAATCGGATACGATCGTTTCATGGTTAAGAGAATGAAAAATCCCTATTTCAAATCATCAAATATATATATATATATTGAACGTCTAAATGAAGGTCCTCTATCCACATTACACCATATCCCAATGTAAGTACACGCTTCATAAATACCAGATATATCCTGTAAAGTTCCTGTCAGACGAATTCCACTAGGGATAAATTTCTGGCCGGTACGAGCTTTACTCCACATTTTTATTACGTTGTCTAAATTTGTTTACAAATGTATAAATCTAATATATTTAAACATGCACACAGACACACACGCACGCATACAGAGACACGCGCGCACGCACACACATATACATATATATATATATATATATATATATATATATATATATATATATATATATATGTGTGTGTGTGTGTGTGTGTGTGTGTGTGTGTGTATATACATAAGAATACTTACGTATACACTTATGCATACACATATGAATATATATAAATATATATATATATATATATATATATATATATATATATATATATATATATATACATATACATGCATACATAAATACATGCGTACATACATATAGATTTATATATATATATATATATATATATATATATATATATATATATATATATATATATATATATATACATATATATATATATATATATGTATATATATATATATATATATATATATATATATATATATATATATATATATATATATATATATATATATATATATATATATATATATATATATATATATATATATATATATATATATATATATATGTCATATGTCATATGTCACAAGCTGCGAAACCTTGGCATAGCTGGTAAATTAGGAGAGTGGCTGCATGACTTCCTGAATGGTAGAAGTCAGACAGTTGCAGCCAATGGAGAACTATCTAGGGAAACACAAATATTGAGCGGTGTTCGACAGGGAACTGTTCCGGGGCCACTACTGTTCATAGTGGCCCTTCTGGACATGCCCACGGTCACTCGAGGAGCCACTGTCACTAGCTATGCTGATGACACAAAGATATCTCAGGCAATAAAGAATCCTGATGATATTGTAAGCCTG
Source organism: Octopus bimaculoides (assembly GCF_046866305.1). Taxonomy (NCBI): domain Eukaryota; kingdom Metazoa; phylum Mollusca; class Cephalopoda; order Octopoda; family Octopodidae; genus Octopus; species Octopus bimaculoides. The sequence continues at coordinate 17,273,813 of NC_142934.1, read as the reverse complement.
CAGAATGACCTAAATGCAATATATGAGTGGGCAGAGCAAAATAATATGCAGTTCAATGCAAAAAAATATCAAGTACTGTGCTACAAGACCACAAGTACCTCCCAACTGGCATACACAGGGCCTGGAGGTACTGCAATCCCAGAACCACAAACAGTAAGAGATCTGGGCATCAACATGTGTAGTGATGCATCATTTCACATGCACATTGTCAAGTAGACAGCAAAGTGCAGACAACTGGCAGGGTGGATACTGAGGACTTTTCGTACAAGGGATCAAAAAGTCATGTTGATTCTATGGAAGACATTTGTTCTGAGCCGCCTAGACTATTGCTCTCAGGTGTGGTCACCACACAGTGTTAAGCGGACAGCAGAACTCGAGGCAATTCAGCGGCACTATACAAAAAAGATCGCCACAGTCCAACAGATGAACTACAGGGGGTGACTAAAGGCACTAGGTCTCTACTCCCTGGAGCGCAGGCGGGAGAGATATGTAATAATATACATATGGAAAATACTGGAAGGACTGGTGCCAAACTTTGGTATCAAGTACTACAGGAATGCCCGCACGGGTCGCCACTGCATGGTGCCAAAGGTACCGTCCACTGCATCTCACATAAGAACGAGATACTGCAGCAGCCTCGGCTTCAGAGGACCTCAGCTCTTCAATGCCCTGCCAAAACATTTGAGAGACATGCAAGACATGGATGCGGAGGTCTTCAAGACAAAACTTGACGCTTTCCTCTCCACGATACCAGACGAACCAATGGCTCGTAATGAGACGCAGTTTAGGGCAGCTATGTCAAATTCTCTTATACACCAGATGTGCCATCAAAACTCTTGATTGGACCATGTCAGGTGGGGGAGAAGAGCCATGCGAGGAACGTGAAAATCACGGTGGTGCACCAGCATGACCGCAGCCACTTGGCTGAAACACATAAATAAATAAATAAAATATATATATATATATATATATATATATATATATATATATATATCTTGATATACTGTCAACTTTATATAAAATGTTCTATGACTCTTAAAGGCATAATCAATAAGAGATGTCGTTTGAATCCTACTCATCTTTCGATGTTAGGTATCAGTCGTTTGAAATGTTCGATACTATATTGGAAACTACATGACTTTAAAGAGATGAAATCTACAGGAGTCTTGTCTGAGACCTTTCGGGTATTTCGAAACATCAAGCAATCACAAAGAAAGCATATATGAAGATAGGCTAAACATGCACAGAATCATAGAATTTCAAAATATCAAAGACATATTATAGATTATTTTCTTTTGAAATTTCTGTTAATTTCATTCTTGCTTTCATCCTCCGTAAAGTTTAAACCAACTTATTTAATACTGCTTTTTTTTAAACCAGTAAACTATTGTATAGCTAATACTGTTATTACATGGTACGAGATATCTGACTGAAATTTTCTTTAAAAACTATTATTAGTGAATGAAACAATTTATAGCACGGAAAGTAAAAGAAAGTATTCGCATTTCAGTTAATGGTCTTGCAGTGTACTAACATGGCGGGCAAGCATTTTGTAATTTTCTGTGTTTACACACAGACACACACACACACACACACACACACACACACACACAGACACACACACACATACACACACACACACATATATACATACATACCCCATACATATATATATATAAGAAAATAACGATAGTAGGTTGCGTGCCGTCGATTATTCTTTCACCCTCTTGGATGATATGTGTGTGTTTTGCTAATAATAGTATTGGTGATGGCAATAATGCGACCCTGATGAGATGGAGTATCCAGAAATTTGTAATATGTTGTAATTTGTTACAATATTTTACGAGACATCTTATGATGTGGTTTATTTCTCCGGGATACCCTATTGAAATGTGCATAGGTTTGGCTTATTGTGGTTGTTTCTGTTATTATAATTGTTGCTGCAATAAAGTATCTTCAATGCATTGATTTTGAGTCTATCCTTTAAGAGACATGTATATATATATATATATATATATATATATATATATATATATATATATATATATATATATATATATATATATATATATATATAGACATACATACATACACACACTATAAAAGTAATATAAACCAACACTAAGGTGCGTTTTGACATTCGATGATTTATCCTTAGATCCCGCTAAGATGTAGCTTCTAAAATGAGGACATGAGAAACAAACTTGTATCTGCTACTTATGCAGTCATTGTAGATTATTGAATTTTGTAAAAGATAGGGGTTTTCAAGTAAGTATACGGTACATATGTTTGATCCCTCGTTATAAGTGATCCTCTTGCAAAGGAAGTTCCATTTGATGTTGAAGTTGATCTCGTCCTGAACTGAAATCTCCAGATGAACGCGGATAGGGTTCACGCTCGTCTTTTTTCGAGATATCTAAAGTTTGAAATGTGTTTGATGTCCTGCATTTAAATTTTATATATATATATATATATATATATATATATATATATATATATATATATATATATATATATATATATATGTGTGTGTGTGTGTGTGTGTGTGTGTGTGTGTGTGTGTGTGTGTGTGTGTGTGTGTGTGTGTGTGTTTATATATGTATGTATATGTATATGCAAATATTAATATATACATAAAAATAAAAATAGATAATATATATATACACACATAAATGTATATATGTATAAATGCATTTACATGTGGATGGCCGAGGCTCAGTGGTTAGTGAGTTGTATTTAAATTATATATATTTATATAAAACGTGTATGTGTATGTATGTGTATGTATGGGTATATTTTTTCTGCTTTTTCTACTAGTAAATCGAATTGGCTTTCGGACGTAATTTTTTATAAACATCAATAATTATCTATCTATCTATCTGTTTGTTAATCTGCCGTTTCTTCTGCAATTTCATGTAATCCTGGAGGATGTCAGGTCTTAATTAGTGAAACGAACTTGCTATTTCTTGAACATTTCTTACACTTCCAACGCCTCTTATGGTTTAGGAATTATCAGAGCATTTTCTTCATTAAATATATTTTTCACTACTAAATAGTTGTTTCCAGCTTTCGTGGATATGTATATATATATCAACGTTATTACTTCACTATCAGTACTAAACACAGTTAGTCGTTTTTATCTCTTGTGTTGTAATCGTTTTTATCTCTTGTGTTGTAATCGTTTTTATCTCTTGTGTTGTAGTCGTTTTTATCTCTTTTCCAGTTTAAGTTCTAACCTATATCTTCTCCCACATTCAAGAAGTTATTTTTGTTTCGTCCGTGCCGGAATGCCTTTCCATTTTCGATCTGAATTCCTTTCCCTTCTTTTTCTCTGCCGAGAACATATTTCTTCGTCTATAGCTTCTTACATTTCAAATCGATTCCACATTCAATTAAACATTCATTTTTCATTCTATCAGCTTATACGAAATCTGATAATCTGCTCTATGTTTCTTTAGCTTTACCTTAATTGCGCCTGTTACTAACTGATGTTCGATTCTTGTAGCGTTTGCACCTCGATATATTCAAACATCTATACGTTATGTTTTTGACGTAAATGATTTATAAAAATGTGATTGATTACAACAAATTTTATCTGGAGATGTTCAAGTATTTTTTATGGATAACCTGTGTTTAACGAGATAGTTACTTCTTTGATAATGCTGGCTTCACAGAAAGTGTTCAGTCTTAAATTTACATTTCTATAAGCAACTCCAAGCCTCTGCTTATGCATTTTCCGTTCCATATATTCAACGTTACAGCCAGCTTTCGCATTCAGATCATCAATCACAATTTTCATACTTCTTACAGTTATACGATCAATTCCCCTTGGAAACAATTGGAAGAAAGAATCTCTTTTCATTGGACGCATTATATATGTAGCCACCTTTTATATACAGCGAAAAAAATATATAGGTATTACATTTCATAGGTTTAAGCTTCACGAAAAGCATTCCATCGTTATCTAAATGTTTCTATTCAATTATTGATGTAGAAATATTGTTTATTCAAAATGAAGAGATCCCGTTATTCTGCATATTGCCTTTACTGAGAAATATAATCACGTATTGCTTTCCTTGATATTTGATCCATCCCACTATGTCTAACTTCATTGAGAGCGGACATATTCATTGTCCATTGTCCTATCATCCTGTCTGCTTGCTTCAACTTACCATGACACAATAAATATCGAACATAGACTATTGGATGGCCCTGATAGAATAACTGGTTGCCATCAAGCGTTTGCAATGTTTTAATGAAAATCGTACAGTTTCTACTTGACACAAAACCCATTTCTATCTATCTACCTGTCTATCTATCTATCTATCTATCTATCTATCTATCTATCTATCTATCTATCTATCTATCTATCTATCTCTCTCTCTCTCTCTCTCTCTCTCTCTCTGTATATATATATATATATATATATATATATATATATATTTATCTATCTTTCTCTCTCTCCTTTCTCTCTATATGCACAAACGCACACACACACGGTGGTGAGCAAATATAAGTATGCAATTGCTTGATATAAGTAGAATGAGTGGAAAATACAGGAACTAGAGAATTGAAAATATTCCACTCATATCATGTAACTGTGTACATGCTTTTACACAACCCTGTATATGTTGCAGTATGATAAGTCTCAATTATCTTGGTAAATACAGTTGATTAATCTCTCGCATAAACAATGGCTTGTATAGAAGATACAAAAGACTTGATAATTCATCAGTCAAATTTATTAATCAATACATTAAATATACTTCATCTCATATCGAGATTACACAGAAGATTCCGATACGATGACAAACCCTGTACAACTCCAATTTGAAAGCAGTAAATGTTTCTTATCATGCAATAATCAAGTCTGTAACTAAAAAATAATCAAATACTACACTTGTTTCAGCCGAGCCAACGGGTTCTTTTTATGTAAAAAATGGTGCTTATTATGCGATAAATAAGTCTGTAAATAAAAAGAACGGAAGAAGTATAGATATAAATAAATATATGTATGTATGTGTGTGCGCGTGTATGTATATACGCTGTGGCTGTGTGATAAGAATCTTGCTTCCCAACGACATGGTTCCGACTTCAGTCCCACTGCGTGGCACTTCGCGCAAGTGTTCTTTCTGTAATATAGCCTCGAGCCGACCAAAGCCTCTATTTGGTTGACGGAAACTGAAAGAGGCTCGTGGTGTATATATATATATATATATATATATATATATATATATATATGATAAGTCTCAATATGGTTGAAATATTGGAAGCTAAGCACCAAAATTATGAATTGCCTTAGAGGATTCATTTGTACTAAAAGTAAATTTTTTCTATGAAACATTTATAGTGGCAGTTCCTGATGATTATACGAGAATGGTCCACCAGATGCTTTCACTATCTTAAACTAACCAACTCATCCTTCAATTTAAGCCAAGCATGTCTTGTCTAATTGAGACTTATCATATATATATATATATATATATATATATATATATATATATATTTGTGACTGTGTGTCTGTGTTTGTTCCCTCACGCCGCTTGACAACCGGTGTTGATGTGATTACGTCCCAGTAATTTAATGGTTTGGCAAAAGAAACTAATAGAATGAGTACTAGGCTCCCAAAAACCCTTCAAAGTGGTGCCCCAGTATGGCCGAAGTCGAATGACTGAAACAACTAAAGTAAAAAAAGGTATATTTATATACAAACTTATATACGTACGTGTGTGTTCACGCGCGCATAATTTGGTCAGTGAATTTTCACTTTGCAGAAAACTTTGCTTGGCTTAAATTGAAGGATGAGTTGGTTAGTTTAAGATAGTGAAAGCATCTGGTGGACCATTCTCGTATAATCATCAGGAACTGCCACTATAAATGTTTCATAGAAAAAATTTACTTTTAGTACAAATGAATCCTCTAAGGCAATTCATAATTTTGGTGCTTAGCTTCCAATATTTCAACCATATTGAAACACAGCATTTTAATATCCTACGCGCCTTACAGCGGAATAATATCGATTCATTGACAAACAAGTACAGATATTTTATCTTCAGTCCACTAAATTATTGTCTTTCCAATTGTGAGCTCCTTCAGGTTGGAAATTTATAATTTATCATCATGGTGTTTGTTATGTTTAAAACGACGGGAGATATTATGTATTCATTTGCAATTATTAGACAGTTTTTACGGTGTTTTTTTTTGTACACTGTTCTTTTACATATCTTTAGCTGTACAAATAATCTTGTGTCTGCATGTATAAATAAACGTAAGTAATCCTAGAGAGGTTTCGGCTATAAATAGACCATGTCTTGTCTAATTTCAGGCGTAGTCCTTAAGCCAGGCTGTAGACTATCATGCTCCACTCGAGAAAGTAATTGTTTGACAGTTGTATCAGGTTGTTGGTGGTTTTTCTCGTATTTCTTGGACGAAATTTTCCATGTATCGTTAGTATGTAATTAGGTATTTTTCCTCGTTGGTTTCTTTTTTCGAAATAATGTTGAAATAAAAAGAATTGTTGTTAATATGATGTGAGCTTGATTTTTAAAGGAGGCATATAGATCTGCGTCCACACTTTGGATGATTTGTGAATCTGATACCGGCAGCGTTTGTACAGTGTTGGTTGAATATTTTCCATATTATACAAATGACGTAACGGTCACAGACACGTTGGGAAAAATAAATTTTAAGCTTTTGAGACGATCCGAATTATCAAAGCATGCCATGCTCTTTACAAACATTTTTGGAATCTTTCTTCGGAGTACTTTGCTTCTTATAATGTTTTGTTTTGATTTGGAAAACAATTTGGGCAGCGATATTCAATGCGGATCCCGGCAAACATAGAGATGGTATCAGGATCTCTGGTCTGTAAGGTTCTAAGGATCTTTACAGTCAGAGGGCTGTAAAGATCCTTACATCTTTTGAGGGCTATGTTGACTGTGTTGTTGATGTGGGTATTCGAACTTGTCAAAAGTTACAAAAGTCTTTGATATTTTTGGTGCTGCGAAGATCTTACCCGAAGAAAGAGAATATGGCTGTTTAAGTATTTACTCTTTTTCTAAGTGGATCAGCTCGTACTTTAGCTCCTCTTTAATACCACGTTGATTTTTCGCATTTTTCGCACGTAGAATACTTGTGCACATGTCAGTTTGATATTTTGTTGGGTTCCTTACACTTTTGATGAATTTCTGAAATTTAATGTCACATATATTTTACTAAATATAGTGGAGTTTCGAGTGCAATTTATGCATGGGCCTAACACATCACCCTGAGGAATACCACTAATAACTTCTGCTGATATTGAGTAAAATCCATCGATTACAATACGCTGTGTTTTGTTTGTCAGTAAACCTTTAATTCATTACAATAGCTTACAATCGTGTTTATCAAAGATGGAATGTTTTTTTTGGGGGGGGGGGGGGGGTTATGACGGTAAGACAACATCTTCAGCCGAACGCTGTGTTTGATTGTATTCGAAGTTTTAATGAAATCAACATTAATGGCATCTGTGATGTTGCCATCATCAAGAGCATCTAGGATACCAACAAATAGTACAGGCGCTGTGTTACTCATTCCAACACTTTATTCCAACAATTGGGATCAAAGAAATGGTTCTTCTTTATAAAGCAGTTACTTTTGGTTTCACCACTCTCTAGAATACTTCAATGACAAGATAATTCTAAGAAGTAGTAGTAGTAGTAGTAGTAGTAGTAGTAGTAGTAGTAGTAGTAGTAGTAGTAGTAGTAGTAGTAGTAGAAGGCTTTCAACAAGAACGCGTATGTTCGGTTTATGCTGTGTTTCAGGAATTGACTGTATCCAATTATTCCTTCACTGTGTAAACAATATGATGTACCTGGAACTAATTCACAATCTATACGAATATTTTGTTTATTATTTAAAATTAAATGTTTGCTTCGGTCGTATACACGTGCCATCTCATATAGACATAAATTCACACGCATACACACACTTTCACGCAAACACACACCCATACACACACTCACGCACACATGTTCAGACACTTACATACATACGCTCCTACAGACATTTGTAGACACATTATGATTAATGAATGCTTTGCCGACCTCCCCACTTGATCCCCTGTCAATCACGTTCTGATTTCCCTTTGTATTTTCTGTAAGGGTGTTGTATAAACAGGAACTGCGCATTCTGTGTGATAATGTATTGCAAAATCGTTAGCTATGTGTTGATTCTGTGACCTTTGTAAATATTCCTATTTTAGCGGCTATTATGCGTATCAATTTTCAATATTCAAATGGATTTTTATCGCGAAAATATCGTGTATATTGTATCTTTACATCATGAAATATTTATAAAAATTTCCAAATATATTTTCTTCTCTTTCTTCGTGTGACAGAATAACAAATTGCAACGCAAATGAAACTCCGTTGTTGTAAAGAATACTCTTGTGATGCGATCTACTATTACCAAGTATTCAAACAGTTAAAGCGTTCAGCACAACAGTAATCCGTACAGAGAGGTGGGAGAGAAAGTTACAACACAAGTTATAAAAACCATACAGTAGCCATTTTCAGATGTGATATTCTTGTTGCATTTGATATTTTTAATAACAAATTGACAGATAGAAAACTTCGTTATAGTAGTATAAAGATCAACAGCTAGATTGCATTATTTCTTAGGAGGAGAAAGGTCAGTTGCAGAATATTAAACATCATGGATATATTCATTGTCAGTGATGGCGGTTTCTACAGTGATCGTTCTCATAATGAATATGCCAGTGAAATGAAAATAGAATTGACTATGATGGTCTGCGTGTGTGGGGGTGGGTATATGTGTGTGCGTATGTGTGTGGGCGCGCGGGGGTGTTTATGATGACGACGGGAATGGGTATAGATGATAATGATGACAACGATGACGAGGAACAGGAGGAGAATGATAATAATGGTGTTGAAAGTAATAATAATAATAATAATAATAATAATAATAATAATAATAATAATAATGATGGTGATTGTGACGATTGTGTTGATGTTGACGTTGAAGGTATTGAAGATGATGACGATGATACCTACGACTTCAACGATGATGATGATGATGATGATGATGATGATGACGACGATGATGATGATGATGACGATGATGATGATGATGATGATGATGATGATGATGATGATGATGACGACGATGATGATGATGATGACGATGATGATGATGATGATGATGGGAGGAGTGATGGTAATGATGGAAATAATAACGACGCCGAGGACAGCGATGATGTTGATGTGATCACCATCACCATGATAACGGTGACGGTGATAAAAATGTAGGAAGATAAGGTATTTATCATCATCGTCGGGAAAATAGTGATGATCACAATGAAGATGCTGCTATTAGTGCTGTTGGAAGTAGAATTTTTAAAAAAGACAGAAGGAAATGCCTTAATTGTTTGCTAATTATCTAATCAATCAAAATCCATAGCCTAGGGAGACCGTAAATGCACAGCAAGCCTCCTCCCTTCATATTTACCGCTCATTCCGGTCATCTTATATTGATTTTCTAATTGTACAACATAGCAAGGCCATAGCAATAGGAAACAGGAAATTAGAGTGTAGTTCGTAGGCAGTTTGGAAGAGGCTATTATAAAAGGTAACACGTTCGCTATACTAGAGAAGAAAATACCGCTCGAACATTTGTTTGACACGAAATACGGGGGTAAATATGGTCATCCAAGTTATTGAACCAGCTGTTTGAAACGAAGGAGTAATAACCTCAGACGGGTGGACGACATGTCGGTGCAATTGAAATTCAGTATAGAGCATAGCGTACTTCTATACGCCTGTGATGTCAGATTCTAGGCAGACATTTGGAATTTTACGGCAGCACTTCGCAGAACTGTTTAAGGGAGTTACACAATAGAGACTTAGAAGTTCAATTCCTGCCTTGAATACTCTGCTATATGTAGCCAGGGAAGTTTAACTACTGTTAAATCCTGGTAACAGTATCAAAAATATGTTAGTGGTTATGGCAAGATCGGAAAAAAAATCGATACACTTTGATATGATATGCTAACGTACTATATATATATACACACTTTATCGATAATGTCCTAACATCTAACATATAATGGAGTAAAAAAAAAAGGTTGGTTTGTTTATGTTTGGTGTGTAGAGATGAGGGCCCAAACTGAACTCTTATAACCCATGATAGATCAAATCTATTGATTATATATTTATGTCATTGCTTTTCTTTCCATGACCAAATGGATAGATAAGCGTGATCTACGTGCATTTGTTCATTATTTTGTTTTCATTACACTGTATGTTATGTAATATTTGATTTGTCTAGTTGTATCGTATGAAAGAGGGAAAAGTTTCATCTTTTATGTATATGGTTACGTTTATGGAGTTGGGCGTATTTTTTTCTTATATTCAATATTCTCTGGTGTTGCAGTTAATATAAAATATGTTGGATTTCGTGGGTGTTAACTTAAATTTATTGATCCGAAGCCAAGGTTTAATATGTAAGATGTTGATGTGTAATAGCTGTACAACTGTGTCTAGAGAATTGCGATGATTGTAAGCGTTTGGGTGCAAATATACAATGGTGAGTTAATGGTTTTAATGGTTCTTGGAAGTAGAAACTCGCGTAAATATAGGTTAATATAAGTTGGAGAAAGGGCGATTTAATTTTTCTTTTACTGTGCTCAGAAACAAAAACAAAATGCATTTTTGTAGTCTTATATATATACATACATACATACATACATACACACATATATATATATATATATATATATGTGTATGTATATATATATATATATATATATATATATATATATATATATATATATATATATATATATATATATATATGTACACACACACACACACGTTTGGCAGAGTGACAGATAATTTACTAACCAGAATTTAGCTTTGTTTCATAAGTAGGTGATTAGTATTTAATTTATAAGTTGCTAGCGAGTAATGGAAGTAAAAAAAATTCTCTTATCAGTTGTAGCTAGGTTGGTGAGTATGGGCATTATTTTGTTGTTGATATAAAAATCTGTTTTTCCGTGTGGTATTTCATTTCTGTGTGAATATATGTTGTATTGTGAATGAATGTTATGAGTTAGTTTTGAAGATATTAGCAATGTGTCTAAGATATCTGCACAAATCCATTCACTGGAGTAAGCAATCTGTTTGGTGTCAATTCAGTTGGATATTTAGCGTTACTTATTGCATGTGCAAGAAGTATAAATATATTTTCACACCGAACGTTATTTGAAAGGGTTTTCAATAAAGTAGAATCGACGTGCTTACCTCAACAATCCACGTGTGAATAGAGATCTCTATGGAAGAATACGTATGATAAATACCTGCAAGGATTTAGGTTGGTGACAATACGCTTCTTGGATATCAACAGGATAAATGATCTGATATAGTTAGTAGCTACAACCATATTAAGCGAATGTGGGCATGGACATAACAAGGAAAACTCCCAATCAAACCATATTAAGCGAAAGTGGGCATGGACTTAACAAGGAAAACTCCCGATCAAACCCAAAATACCGAAATAGAAAGAAATTGTAGCACAGCTTTTTTGTAAAAAAGAGAAGCCCTATCCTATGTGAACTATAAAAGGGGTCCTGCATGCATATGAAGGAAAAGGATTACATAAAAAATGTATCATGAATAAATATAGAGATCAACTTGCAAGCAAAAGTAAAACTGAAGAAGTGTATAGCCGCAAAAATATGCAACGGAAAACGTAGCATGAAGTCGTCTTTCGAGGTAAATAACAAATGATTTTGCTGAAAAAGAAACAACAACTGCAGCTACAGAAATAATACAGACATTTTTGGAAGTAATATGAAGCAGAAAATACCAATATGCCATAGCAACAATGCACAATAAACCAAAAGAAAACTGCTGACACACTGAGAGCTGTTTGCAAAGGAAAACATCAGAAACAGACATGGCCTCAAACTTTTGGCTGAAGTACTTCACCAAGTAGCTATGAATACAGAGCAGCTGCATTTAATGAAATACCTAACAAACACGTATCAACACCTGGCTGCGAAGTTAAGTGGGTATCCATTCTACACCCCACTTAACCCAGAAACAGCATCACACATCCATGAAGTTATTTGTTTACTACGTATCTACAAACAGCATATAAATCTCTTGGATCAGTAATGTACAGCAGGATAGTTCCGCATCTGGAAAACAATACTGTTTTACTAGTAAAAATAATAAGGTTGTACATATGATTATAACTGAAGCTTTAGGGACTGTAGAAGGTTTGCTTCTTGGGAACAGGCAAGATCATCAGCAGGGTTTTGAGTACTTTATGGCTTATTGAAATCATGTGGATATCTAAAGTTACAAGGAGGAGGCCACTACCCATATAAATCCTACCAAGAGTAAGACGAATCTTGAGTCAAGCAACTACTACTACTACTACTACTACTACTACTACCACTACTACTACTACTACTACTACCACTACTACTACCACTGCTGCTGCTGCTGTTGCTGCCATTGTTGCTACTGCAGCAGTTGCTACTCGTGCTGCTACTACTACTACTACTACTACTGCTGCCACTACCACTACAACTCATAATAAATTTGTAGAAGTAGTAGTAGCCGAGGTCGACTTTGCCTTTCATCCTTTCGGGGGTGAGTAAATTAAGTACTAGCGAAACACTGAGGTCGATGTAATCGATGTAATCGACTTGGCGCTGAAATTCCTGGCCTTGTGCCGATAGTTGAAATTATTATTATTATAGTTATTATTATTATTATTATTATTATTATTATTATTATTATTATTATTATTATTGGTGTTGTTGCTGTTGTTGTTGTTGTTATTGTTATTATTACTTTCATTCTCATTACGTATAAAATCTATGCGTACGTGTTATAAAAGTATGATATGGACAAAGGAATTAGGAAGCGATGTGGACAAACGATAGTAGATATAAATTATTCAATATATGTATGTAAAAATGTTTGAAAAAGTCGTACAATTCAAACACTTACAATAAATATAGAACTATATTATTCTACATCCATACACAAGTTTAGACAATAGTTCTACTAAATAATTCTCTTAGTATAAAGTTTTCTGTCTTTCATTCCATCAAAAAACATTCTATTTTACTTCGTTAAAAACATATCACACAAAAACGAATAGAAAGAAACGGATAAATACAAATATATGTATGAATACATCGGCATCTATCTATCTATCTATCTATCTATCTATCTATCTATCTATCTATCTATCTATCTGTCTGTATATATATATATATATATATATATATATATATATATATATATATATATATATATATATATATATATATATATATATATATGAGAAATAGAGGTTTATTCCATAAATGTGTATCTCATCTAGTCCCTCATGTGACTTCTCTTATTAATCTAGTCATATGTATGTGTGTGTGTGTGTATATATGTATGTATAAGTGTATGTTTTTATATCTATTAATCTCTCTCTCTCTCTCTATATATATATATATATATATATATATATATATATATATACATATATATATATATATATATAGTATGGGAATTAATGACAACCCACGGAATAAGAAACTTAGAACTTCATATATATACATATATACATACATATATATATATATATATATATATATATATATATATATATATATATATATATATATATATAAATATATATATATGTATGTATGTATGGTAAGGAGCTTACTTCCCATCCACATAGTTCAGTCCCACTGCGTGGCACCTTCATCAAATATCTTCCACTCTAGCCTCGGGCCGACCAAAGCCTTGAGAGGATTGGGTAGCCGGAAACTGAAAGAAGTTTGTTATATATGTATACATATATATGTGTGCGTATCTATGTTTGTCCACCTTCCCACTCCAACCACTTGACAATCGGTGTTGGTGTGTTCACGTCCCCACAAATTAGCGGTTTGGCAAAAGAATACGTACCAGGCTTGAATTAATTAAAGTACAGGGATCAATTCATTCGACTAATATTCTTCGAGGCGGTGCCCCAGAATGTCTGGAATCTCATGACTGAAACAAGTAACACAATAAAAGAAAAAAGGAATATATATATATATATATATATATATTTGTTTTGCAAGATTTCTGATGTGAAATCGTGTGTTGAAACAGATGTTGTTGTACTTGGGGACGGTCATATTGCCAGTTTAGCCAATAAAAACACACGCACTGTATATTTGGTGTTCATTTGCTTCAGCTTTATATTACATAAGATTAAAAATATTAAATATATTAAACATATTAAATAAGATTAAGATTAATGTAATATAAAGCTGAAGCAAATTAACACCAAATATACAGTGCGTGTGTTTTTATTGGCTAAACTGGTAATATGACCATCCCCAAGTACAACAACATATATATATATATATATATATATTCATAAATTAACCTGTATGCTTGAAGTTCTAAGCTTCTTATTCCGTGGGTTGTCATTAATTCCCATACTATATATTCGTGTTTCAGTAAATTGTAGTGAATACGTTTCGTTCGCTGATAGTATTTTGTTGTATAATTTTTGAGATATCACTATATACTGTTAGAAGTAATTTATGTTTTTTTATCGATAGTACTTTTAACTTCTAGCTTTGAAAATATAAGTTAATAGTAATTTTGCTTATATTTGATGTCGATGTATCTAATACTAAAGAAATCTAGCTGTAATGGGTATCTTACGCTAATGTTTCGCTGCTGCTTCTTGTTTATAGATTCCCAGGTGCCGTTTATGTTTAATGCATTTGAAACCACCGCATTGAATGATATTGCCCACGCGCCGAAATCATAGTCACATCCACATCCGCCAGACAGTTCATGATGTTTGAAATGTTTCTCATTTCTGAATCTTTTATATTTCGTGGTCCGAAGGAATTGCCTTTTGTCCTGGCAAGTTTGACCATGTTAAAAAATTACATTGATGAGGTTGATTATGTGTCTTGATAGAACAGAATTGTCTTCAGTGTTAATCTTATGCTAAGATGATACATCAAAAACAGTTTTTAGTTCTGGGAGTCTCTGTGCCACATTATACACATACACACACATACATATAGAGATAGATGAATAGATAGATAGATAGATAGATAGATAGATAGATAGATAGATAGATAGATAGATAGAAAATACATTTGCTCCATAAGCACGGATTGAAATCGAGGAACGTGAATCCTCTTTTACTCTTTTACTTGTTTCAGTCATCTGACTGCGGCCATGCTGGAGCACTGCCTTTAGTCGATCAAATCGACCTCAGGACTCGTTCTTTGTAAGCCTAGTACTTATTCAATCGGTCTCTTTTGCCGAACCGCTAAGTTACGGGGACGTTAACACACCACCATCGGTTGTCAATCGATGTTGGAGGGATAAACACAGACACACAAACACAAACACACAAATATATATACATATATACGACGGGCTTCTTTCAGTTTCCGTCTACCAAATCGACTCACAAGGCTTTGGTCGGCCCGAAGCTATAGTAGAAGACACTTTCCCAAGGTGCCATGTCCTGGGACTGAACCTGGAACCATATGGTTGGTAAGCAAGCTATTTACCACACAGCCACTCCTGCGCCTAATATGTAGGATTTCTTAAAAGACGTTTAACTATAGATCAATTTCTAGTTTAGACATGTAAAATTTTCCTACTTTCATCTGTATAGTATAACCAGCTGTACACAACTATAAACATCTATATATACCTATACGAATATCACGTATCCTTAATCATATATACGAATTTTCACATTTATATACGTGCTAAATCCAATTCATTCATCTCAACATGTGCATAGACGACTGAAAATAATACCGCAGTGAATTTTCTGGTCGGAGCAATTTGTATTTATTTATTTAGTAATCAAGGATATCTTTGTAATATGTTACCAGGTAGCCAGCATGTAATGAACCATGTAGTTAATAATTAATACACGTGTGTATATTTATATAAATATAAATTATAATAATAAGGGTGTTAATGAATAGTGCCACATGCTAGAAATAGCCGCCGAATGGATCTAAGAATTACAGCTACTTGCTCCATTAGCACGGATTGAAAGTGAGGAAAATGAAATAAATAAGATTTCTTAGAAGAGGTTTAACTCTAGATCGATTTCTAGATGCTGACTGCTTGATAAAATCATATAAAGATTTTATCCTTACGCAATTGGTACTTAATTTATCGACCCCCACCCCCACCCCAAAAAGGATGGAAGGCAAAGTCGATTTCGGTGTAGTTTGAACTCAGGAGATAAAGACACACGAAATACTGCGTTTCACCAGTGATAACGTTTCTGCCAGCTCGCCGCCTCATATTACCTCTATATTGTATAATGTAATACAAGTTCCGTGCTTTAGTTTTCGCATAATAGCAGTATACCATGTTCTGTGTACATATTTTGTGAATCAAGGTGTCTACATTTATTTAGGCATACACACACATACGTGAATGTTTGTGTTTTGGGGTGTTTATATGTATAATGATGCATAATGTGTGTATGTGTGTGTGTGTATGAATGTTCGTGTGAAGTGTGTTGGGGGTGCTGCATGTATGTATGTTGTATATACATATTCTCCCTCATCCCACCGCCCATTCCTCTCGCACACAATTTTACAATGTTTTATTTTCTGTCAATGTCTTCTTCGTTTATTCTAAACAATCTTAATGGATTTTTTACGTGCTAGTTAATATATATTAAAGGTTTTGAAACCATGTGAAACACCCGTTTTATGATCTCATATTATTATGGCTTTTGATGTTTATTTTCTGTTTTATGATATGTTTTTGTGATGTTACTGAAATATTCCGACAAGAACAGTTTATGAATTATGTTCTAATCTATATTTAGTTCCCGGAGACATATTTCAAAATATTTTATATTAATTAGATACTTATATTTTGTTTATAGTATATAATGGATTTAAGTGTTTATGTGCCGGTGTGTTTGTATGTGTTAAATTCTCTATTTCTTTCTGTGTGTGAATGTATGTGTGTATCTGTGAGTGAATGTATATGCGTATTGTGTGAATTCGCTTCAAAGTCTGGAAAGGTTTTGAGCGATATATACACATTGCAACGTAAGTAAAACTTTGAGCTTTAAATTTTACAGAAAATAAAAGCATTTTACAAATACGATGTACAATTACGCACAAATTAAAGCAGACATGCAGACACTTAAAAGAAACACACAGTTATATATATATATATTGATAGGTGTATATGCATTATTATATTGCGGGATTGTGATTTTTATGGGTTCTTTTTTGCCAAATAGACACTTGAATTATATATTCGTTTTCACTCGTTTATTATTCTTGTAATTTCGGTTTTTGAGTTTGAAATAAAAGTAATTTATTTCATACTAAGAAAGAGCTTTAATCAGTTATACATTTTCCATTTTGTTTGATGACCTTTTGCCATTTTTCCTGACAACTTCATGATTCCGCGCTCATAGAACGTTTGGTCCTTATCACCCAAAAACTGCAGCAAGTGCGATTTCAGGTCATCATCATTATTGAAAGTTTTACTATTCAAAGAATGAAGCAAACTTCGAAATAAATGGTAATCTGACGGTGCAAGGTGAGAAATATTTGGTGGGTGTGACATCACTTCCCAACCAAGCTCCAACAATCATACACGAATTAGTAGAGATGTATGTGGACTAGCGTTGTGATGGTGGAACATGATTCCTTTACGATTTGCCAATTCTGGCCATTTTTCTTTGATTGGTTCCTCCAATTTCATTAGCTGTTTACAGTAAACATCTGTATTGATTGTTTGGTTTCTTAGAAGCAGCTCAAAATGCACAACACCTTCGTAATCCCACCAGATTGACAGCATTCCCTTTTTTCGATGCAATTCAGATTTCGATGTGATTTGTACAGGTTCATTACGCTAGGACCATGATCGTTTTCGATTGATTTTATTGTAGACAATCCACTTTTCATCACCAGTGATGATTTACTTAAAAAAGATCGATTTCGTTGTGTTTGAGATACATATCACCAATATTGATTCGTTGTGTTAAGTGAAGCTCTTTCAATTTATGTGGAACCCAAATATCGAGCTTCTTAACGAATCCAAGTTATTTTAAGTGATTTTCAGTTGTTGTATATGATACATTTAACCTCTGTGCAATCTCTCGCACATTTATATGATAATCAGATTCAGTTGTTTTGATTCGGTCATCATCAACTTCAGTAGGTCGAAGAGAATGTTACCTACCTTTGAGTGAAAAGTTTCCAGAACGGAATTTTTAAAACCATTTCTGACATGTGCATTCTGCTAAGCAATCAACACCATAAATTTCACATATCTCTTTGTGAGCCTCAGCAGCTTTCTTGCCTTTACGGAAATTAAGAAGCAAAATATGGTGAAAATGTTCGTTTTTGCACTCCATGTTAAAATTGACACTGGACTAATATCTGTAAACAACATTACGCGCAATTTGCTTGTAAAGGTAAGCTAAAAGTGACGGCTGTCAAATGTCAGAAGGGAAAAATTCCTAACATTGACAAAAGTCATTCAAAAAATTCGTAACTGTATCTATCAGCGAAAAATGAAATTACTTTCTTGTCAATCCAATGTAATAACATCTGTTCCAAATCAGGATTTCACATCAGGAAATTGGCAAAAAATCATAATGTGTGTGTGTGTGTGTGTGTATATATATATATATATATATATATATATATATATATATATATATATATATATATATATATATATATACATATATATACATATATTAACAATGATAATATGACAACAAAAGAACGAATGACACCTCGATATTAAATAAAATAGAGGAATTTATCTATAAATATAACATGTGATAATTAGTTCGTTGTCATAATAAAACTCAGAGTTTCAGATACCGGGGCTGAAGTCTGCTGCAGCATCTCATCAATTATGAGATGCCGGAACAGACTTCAGCCCCGGTATCTGAAACTCTGAGTTTTATTAAGACAACCAATTAATTGCCACATATTATATGCATATACATATATATATATATATTAATAAATAATAATACATAAATGACGTACATACATACATACAATATGCAAATAACATGAAATATGTAAACAATCGAGAGAAAAACGAGTGAAATACGTACGCTTCTAAAGATAACACAGAGAAAGGACCCTTCATCAGCTGTCGGTTGTCTAAGCGGCATATATTTTAATATATAAGTATGTGAGTACGTGTTTGCGAATTTATAAGGAAACAGGCAATGATACAAGTATACAGATTTGGGATATAAATCACACTGCAGAAAATCCCGCTTGGATACCAGTTGCATTTACGCTAAATATCAAATTGTGGCTTCTAGTTCTATATAATGCCCCAAGGAATATTGGCTTGCTAAAAGAAACATCTTTGGTTCTTCAGATAATAATTAACCTAAGTGGGTGTCTTCAGCATGAACCGAAGAATCTAGACCATTATTGTTGATATCTATTTGGTTTCAATGATTTCTGTTAAGGTGTTGTTTTGAGCCTGACGTCAAATTAACCTATTATTTTTTTAGAACAGGTATTTATTCTACAGGTTTTATGTTCAGCTCGACAAGATGCAAACTTTCTCAACCATTTTAGAAATAAGCAGACACAACATCAAAATCTCAGTAAAACACGATAAATTCTAATCAATGTCAATAAATAAGCAATCACATTTGACTGAGTAGGTTTAAGGGAGTCTATTTGAAATAATATCTCCAGGAGATTTATTCTATCCTTGTCTCTTAGAAGATATTTACTTATAATTGGAGACAGGCAATTATATGCAGAAGCTTAGGTACCGTCACTGGCAACAGCCTGAATTGAAGTGTTATGTGAAGCAGACATCACGTTTTAATTTACATCAGCAGAAGCAAATCTTTCAAAGTATACACATACACGCACACACACAAACACACACACAGCACGCAGACACAAACACACATACACACACACACACAAACACGAACACCGACAAAAACAGACACACAAACAGACACGCACATATATACACACACATATATATATACAAATATTGGTAAAAGTATATTCATAAATGCCGAATATACATTCATTCATTCGTACATCCACAATTATACATGCGTACACACCGACATATACACATACATACGCACGAACACACCCATATACATAGGTATGTAAATACATTCAAACACACACAGATATAAATATATATGTATATATATATATATATATATATATATATATATATATATATATATATATATATATATATATATATATATATATATATATATATATATATATATATATATATATATATATATATATATATATATACATATACATATATACATACATATATATGTGTTCAATTTATAGGAAAGCTCCAGGGGAACAATTATTACAAGGTAGCCAAATGTTGCTTAAGTGTCCCAGGAATCAATGATCACACTTGTGTGGGACTTAGTTCCGGGAAGAAGCAAGACGTATTTAGGAGAACAGAGGAAAAATTCAAAATGGAGACAAACGCTCAAGATATTATTAAATCATTTGTATCTTCATATCATCGACATATGTTTCGACGGATGCATTTAAAATACATCCGACAGGATGGATAATGTTGAGCAATGCATCAAAATTACCAGGGAGGATATAAACAACAGCGTTTATCAAATAGACATTTTAACAGATATAAGAAACTCCAAAATATGTGACGCAGACACACATACACACAGACACACACACACACACACACGCACATATATATTTATGTATATATATATATATATATATATATATATATATATATATATATATATATACATATACATACACATACGTGTGTAGACGCGCGTGTGTGTGTGTGTGTTCTTGTGTGTGTGTTTTACTATATTCTATTATTCTTCTACATGCCTCAGTCACTTGGCTCCAACCATGCTGGATGGAGCAAAGTGTTTTAGTCGAATAAATTGACCTTAGGACTTATTTTATATAAGCTTGTTACTTCTTCCACCGATATCTTTTGCCGAACAACTAAGTTTAGTTGCCCGATACAAACACACCCGCACACACACACACACACACACACACACACACACACACACACACACACACACACACACACACACACACACACACACACATATATATATATATATATATATATATATATATATATATATATAAACGACAAACTTCTTTCAGTTTCCGTCTTCCACATACACCCGCAAGGCTTTGGTCAACCCGAAGCTATAACAGAAAGCACCTATCCAAGGTGCCACGCTGTGGGACTGAACCCTGAAGCATGTGATTGGGAAACGACCTTCTTACAACACACCCACGCCTGCCCCTATGTCTATACAGGGAAAATATCTGACTGTATACACAGTTCAATCATTTACTCTAATGCAAACATTTATTTATGAGTGGGGATGTTAATAATTTTCCCAATAAACTCGGCCAGTAGTTATATATGTATGGCATATATGTTCTTAGTATGTATACAGCGCATATGTCTGTGAGAAACACTGTTGTATAATACGTATTAGTATGAATTATTTATAAAGTACATTTAAGTGTATTGTAATTTATACACTCTACACTCCTATAAATTACCTCCTTTTTTCTTCACAATTTATGCAATAAAATCAATGCTAGGGGGAAAAAAAGTTACATTGTACTGCGGAGCTCCTGGTCGTGCTGACAATGTTATTGGGGGTGGTTGTGGTGCTTGTGGAGGTGGTAGTGGTGACTGTGGTGCTTGTGGAGATGGTGGTGGTGGTTTCGGTGCTGTTGATGTTTGTGGGGATGTTTTTGGTGGTTATCGTTGTATAGTAACAGTGGTAGCGTCTGCATGGTATTGCTGGTTGACATTGATGATGATGATGATGATGATGATGATGATGACGACGACGACGACGACGACGACGAAGACGATGATAATGAAGATGATGACGACGACGACGACGGGGATGATGATGATGATGATGTTGATGAGGATGATGAGGACTATGATGAAGACGCTGAAGGCGATGATGAAAATGTTGATGACAATATCGAAGTTGATATTACTAATTATTCAGGAAAATTTATTAATGCATGAGGCATTTCAGCGTTATTCATCTGTCTTTGTCCGAAAACAGTCCAAACCATACGGGAATATAGCTGTTTTTCTTTCAATTCCTATGTTGGATTTGAGAAAAAGTATATCATTAACTCTAACATGGTAAGCGCAAACCTTGGCACACCCCATTTTGTATCTTCGATACTCTTCTCCAGTACTCAAATGGTACTTATTTTTTCGACCACGAAACAATGACCTCGGCAGAATTTGAACTCTGAACGTAAAGACGGACGAAATGCCGCTAAGCATTTTCCGCAGCGTGTTCGTGATTCTGCCAGTTCGCCACCTTGAGAGAGTTATCACATTAAGAGAAAACAATGAAAAATATACGCACAAAGCACCATCGTTAATTGTTCAGGAATACATCTGCATAATAAGCTGAGTTAAGTAAATGGAAAAAAATATTTAATACAAGAATAGAGATACAAGCTTTTCTGATCCTACCCCCTTTTTTATGTTTGTGTGGTTCGCCAAATTTCAAATTACTCTTTAAATGCCTTCATATTATGCAAATGTGCGAACCCTGATATAACCAATCGAATATCTCGATTTCAACCAAATATCTGTTGACTACATTGCGGGTATTTATCATAATAGCGTTTAATAAAGCATAAAATGAATTGACTTCAAAAGAAAAACTAAAACCAGATAGATTTGAGGTTTCAACATGCAGACGAAGTTAATTATTTTTGTAGAGGGAAATAGCGGTTTCTACAAACACACACAATCACATACACACACACACTCAGACACACACACACACATACACACACACACACGCACACACACACACACGCACACACACACATATATATATATATATATATACATACATACATGCATACATTCATACATATATACGATTACAGTGCAACGAACCTCGCATTGTTATTAATGCAAAGAAAAGTAGAAACGAAAAATTCAATCATGGAGGTTAACAGCAACATAAACGAAATAAAGTAGCAGCATTTCTCCTCTGCTAGAGCTGATTTATATTGCACAGTACTAACATCACCGGATAATCATATGAATATATTATCGTGTGACTACCATGGAGCCACTTACATCCGCCACCCGGCTTTAATTTCCGGCTTTAGGCAATTGAATCCTTCATCATCACTACTGATCTATACAATGATCTGAACGAAATAACTGGCCAGTTTATCGTCTATTAACATATAGAACCTTTGTGACTAGAGAATCAAATTAAACTTAATCTAATAACCTCATGGCATCGAATATTCCAGCGTTCATTTCACTGTTTGCTTTTCATGGAGTAGACATGCTTGGGTATTTTCCCAAAGTTATTATTATAAATTAACACAATATCCAAAGATCATTCACTAAATCCTCTATATTCCCTTTGAGCTATTCTAAGATCATATGAAGCTGCATGGCCGAATGGTTAATGTGTTGGGTGAGATTACAACCATAAGGTCACGGTGTCTATCCCTGGACCGGATGGAGTGTTGTGTTCTGCAGCAAGGTATTTAATTTTACGTTGCTCCAGTGTACTATGCTGCAAATGAACGCAATATTACTGCTGGAGCACTTTTCTCTAAGAAACGAACACCTCGGGCACCACGTTGAAGAGATATATTCGAACACATTGACACCAGTATTTATCTATTAGGTCTGGTATTTATATCAGTCTCTCTTCCCGAAACGAAAATGACGTGAACGCAAACAAACCAGCAACGATTGGCAAGTGGTGGATGGGGGTGGAACACATACACATGTTCCACTGTATCAAAGATTTTTATGCCAAGAAAGTACCTATGTCTTCCCATAACATGATAATTATTTATTACAATATGCGAAATTGTGGTACCAGCTACAAAGTCAAGCTCGTGATGGTTAAACTAGTTGTCGACTATTCACCCTGATTAAGTTTAATAAGATCAAATCTGCCTAAAACAAAAGATCAACCCAATTTTTTACCTTATATATATATAGATAGATAGATAGATATAGATATAGATATAGGAGGTAAAAAATTGTGTTGATTTATCTATCTATATATATATATATATATATATATATAACAAATTCAGGTATTTTCCCCATAACATTTTTTGATGGCTATTAGTAATTCTTTACGCTTCTCATTACGATGATTGTTAACTTAATCAAGTATATTACTGAGCTTGCAACATTAAATATTACGTCATACACTGTCAATACATTATATATATTTATGGTAGACGTAATCTATAGCCTTTATAAGCATCCTTTAGAACTAAAGATGTTCGCATTTTATTTGGAACTGATTACGAGCATGTACTTCAATAGCAGCTCGCTAGAGAATGCTCCAAATATCTCATAGGGGTTCAAACCTTCTGATGTTGTGAGCACTACTTAAAAAATGAGATTTGTAGACACCACACGATCCACCCGTTTCCTCTGTTATTTCTCAATGCAGGATAGGCTTTGCTGCATAATCCTATCGTGCTGAGCATCATATCCTGTCATGTGCTTTATTCTGGAGATTTCCGCACATTAATACAGGACCAAGAACTCTGAACTAGATTCATTTTATCGTTGGTTTTGTTGCCAAAAGCAAATAGCATATGATTAAAGATTGTTTGGAACAGGGGTTCCTAGCCCTGCATTGTAGGACCGTTCGCTATTGTCGGCGCATGAAAGAGAGGATAATAATCTGCGATATCCGTGGACAAACTGCTGACAGTTACGTTAAGCAGATTAGTTCTTGGTTTCAATGATTATCAAATATCACATTCGTGGTAAAGTTCATTTGATTTTTACTAATTTTGTTTTCTATAATATTTTCCTTTTAATTATCGAAATAAACCGTCGTAAAATATTTTGCAAAGAGTTCCAGTAATTAAATGCCTAAATATCGGAGATATATGATTTTTGATCTTTGTATCACTTTTCGATTATTAATCTCGGCGTTAAACACTAAACAGAATTTTTCTTTAATGTTTTAATATTTATACACATGCTTCGTTTCAATCAGTATCATCTCCAACCATCATCACGTCTTATACCTGCATAAATTCATACTTCGGAAAACATTGAATCGGCAGTTTTGAAGCCATCCTGTAACTATAATAAATATTCAAAAATTAAGCACATGAGGATAATCTGAGATGAAACTAATCGACGAACGTTTATAAGTGAATATCTTTATTTTTCTTTTTATTTGTTTCAGCCATTTTCTCGGGCACCATCTTGAAGAGTTATAGTACGTGGACGAAAATAAACTAGCACCGGTTGCCAAGTGGTGGGTGGGGGTAAACACATGCACAACCACCTATGCACACACACGTATATATATATATATATATATATATATATATATATATATATATATATATATATATATATATAAATACTCACACACATATATGTATATATAACGAAGCATTGGCGCAAAGCAGTGTTTAGGTATGAGCAGAATTAAGGTTAGTTGAAATATATCTGTTACATATTTCAACTGCTAAAAAGCAAATACACTGCAGTTACCCTTATGGTAAAAGGTGTGAAAATACCCGGTTCGTTCAGTGCCGCCAACTGTTAGCAACCGCAAGCATCGATCTTTCGAGTTTTTTGACTGGTGTCAATGAAATGTACCTAAGAGGGGTAAATCTGAACAAACTTAATAAAGTTGTAGCTTTATATACAATTCAGTCAACAGTCTAACAGATTTTGTTCTCCATGGTAACTGCAGTACCTTTACTACATACCGTATAATAAGTAAATAAGAAAAATCAAAATATTTCATTTTTAAAGATGACACTTAAAAAAGTGAAAACATTAAGTTTTGTTTAGTTAATATCATACATGCACAATAGGCGGGGAGGTGATACACATGTTAGCGCGCCTGGAAAAATACTTTGCAGATGCCATTTCGTCCGTCTTTAATTTCTGAGTTTGCTTTTCATGCCTATCGGATTCGATAAACTAGGTACTAGTTCGATAAACTAGGTACTAGTTCGATAAACTAGGCACTGTATTCGACGTACCCACTCTCCCGAACTTGCTGGCCTTGTGCCAAAACGTCAACCAATATTATAGAAGAACAAATAATAACCTCGTGATATCGAAGGTTATATCAATGAAGAGATGATAGTGCAATGATTGCCCCAAAACATACGAAAACGTTAGCAATCGTTGCTGCAATGCTCATGCACGCTCTCACACAACTTTAAAGTATATTTTACCTTGGGACCCAAAGTCGATGCATATAAAAGTTCACTCGACCTATATTATATAAAACCCAACCACCACTTAAATCGCACACACACCCGAGGATTTTGGAAACAATAAATATGTATTGAATAGTATAGTGCTAGATATTTTATATACGCGAAAATTAATACGAATGGATTATTGGAGTTCGAAGGCCTTTTATCATAGATCGGCTCAATCAGGGTTAACCATGGATTAAAGAACAGCATATTTCTATTCTGTATAAAGGTTATCAATCTACAGATTAATAGGATCAACTGGACCCACAGTTACATTTGGACACATATTATAATGACTTATATCGATATTCCGTTTAAGTGACGTCATTTTTGTTATTTGATTTGAAACTGCAGGATTCGAAATTGTTGTGTGTGGGAGATGTATTCGGATGTATATGAAATTCAGTAAATGATTGATGTTAGTTTTATTGATCTATGAGATGAAGGACAAAGAGGAAGAAGCTGGAAATTTAACTGAAGTCTGGAAATTACTGGAGGATATTCATTGAAAACAAAATTCAGAGAAGAGAGTTTCTAAAGACACTTTCACCACTGAACACAACAACCTTACATTTGAATAACTAAATTATTGAGATACAATAGCAATTTTAAATATGTGAGTAGATTTAGAAGAGGGGAAACTTAAAGAAGCTCGTCGAATGTGTATGTATATATATATACGTGTGTTTGAGTGTGTGTGTGTGTGTGTGTGTGTGTTTGGTATGGGTGGATGTGTGTGTGTGTCTGTCTTTATCCAACATCATCGCTTGACAACTGGTGTTGATGTGTTTGCGTCCTTGTAACTCAGCGATTCGGAAAAATCGATCGATGGAATAAGTACTAGGGTTGTGTACGCGGTACTCCAGCATGATCGCATTCAAATGATTGAAACAAATAAAGCATAAAAGAAAATGATATTACCTAAACGTCACTCATTAATAGTTGTAAAAGAAAATAAGAGAGTTAAATAGGGAATCAAACTGAAGAATGTAAATCCAAAATTTTCATCACGGTAATTTTTTTTAGACAATTACCAAATGAAAGACTAAGAAAAATACACAAGTCTATGTTTATGGTGCTCATTTATTGACAAAAATTATACAAAAAATAAATTGCGAAATATTTTTCATAACAATAATAAAACAAAATTCATCGAGTTTTAGGTGAAGGTTGCAGACATCGTCTTCTTAAAGTCGATACAGGAAATGTTATTGTTTTGTTGACAGAGTTTTTTGTTAATTTTGTAAACAGGTTTAGAGAACACGTCAATACAGAATATTCAGTTCTAAGCGCCTTGAGTTATTACAGCGTTCAACTTAGTTTACGGAAGTGTAATTTGGGACTGTTTAGTTATAATAGTGTAAGCTAATAGTATACATATTGAACGTAATATATTGTTTGGAGTGAATATTTCCGTACTTCAAACGAATATTATTACTTTATAGCCCAATATTGATGTCTGTTGTCATATACCAATTATAGTCTCACATAAACAACCAACGTTTTATTTTTGTCATTCCGTCTACTGAACGATAGCCGTTCCTCTTACTCCCACGTTTATGGTATGGACATTACCAGACTACTGATTCTGTTCTTGATGTAATTCTTTCGACTACTTTAATACGAGTGAAGTAGAACAAGATTTAAAGTTTTCGGATATGGAATTCTCTAAGCGTTTCAATTTCGAAGGTGAGGTGTAATATATTTATATATATATATATATATATATATATATGTTGTTGTACTTGGGGATGGTCATATTGCCAGTTTAGCCAATAAATATATATATATATATATATATATATATATATATATATATATATATATATATATATATATATATATATATTAGAAAAGATAATAAGGTACTCAGATATCTGGACGGTTGTACGTTTACAGATTTTTATTAATATGTCACATATTATATAAATATTAGCGCTTGCACCTATTCCTGTAGGTTCTTCAGGTATCTATAGGTGCAGGAGTGGCTGTGTGTTAAGTAGCTTGCTTACCAAGCACATGGTTCTGGTTTCAGTCCCACTGCGTGATAACCTCGAGTTAACCAAAGACTTCTGAGTGGATTTGGAAGACAGAAACTGAAAGAGGCCTATTGTATATATATATATATATATATATATATATATATATATATGTGTGTGTGTGTGTGTGTGTGTGTGTGTGTGTGTGTGTGTGTGTGTGTGTGTGTGTGTGTGTGTGTGTGTGTGTGTGTGTGTGTGTGTGTGTGTCCGAATGTATATATATGTTTGTCCCCCCGCCACCGTCGCTTGACAACCGATGGTGGTTTGTTTACGTCCCCGTAAATTTGTGGCTGGCAAAAGAGAGCGATGGAATATATACAAAGTATATATATATATATATATATATATATATATATATATATATATATATATATATATATATATATACAGAGAGAAAGGTAGAGAAAGAGAGAGAGAGAGAGAGAGTGGAGAGTGAGTGAATGTATATACATGTATGCACTTATATATACCCATATGTGTGTGTGTGTGTGTGTGTATACGAGAGAGAGGGAGAGAGAGAGAGAGAGAGAGAGAAGGAGAGAGAGAAGGAGAGAGAGAAGGAGAGAGAGAAGGAGAGAGAGAGGGAGATACAAAGTAAAGAAGAGTAAGTGGGGGATAGAGATCATGGTGTTAGCCACATTTAGATACTCAGAAATAAATGAATGAATTTAATAATTTGATAAAGTAATTAAAAGATAAAATAATAAAGACATTTTCTAGACCTGCAATAATTCTATATATAAACATACCAAAATTCGGTTTAACGTCTTTCTACACACATGGATAATTATTAATAAAGTAATTACAGACAACATGCAGTGATAATTAAACGATTTACTCTTCCGAATCAATAAATATCTTGTGTTTACATATTATAGATTCCACCCGAAACACATTATTGGTAATGTCTATGTTTCAGGTTTTCATTTTAAGATATATTATTTTTTTATAGGAGCTATAGTCGGTTAACGACGAGAAACTATGTTCGTAATTGTTTATATTATCGCCTGGTATAACGGGAAATAAGTTTAGTCTGTGGTAGGTTTGGTTAACGTAAAGATCAATTTATTGCGTGTTAGAATTTGTTGCTAGGCTCGTAGGTTAAGAGTATGAAAGAAAAAAGTGTTAAGATGTGAAAGAATTTAACGAGATCAAGATTAAATTATCATTAGTGGTTATGGAATATCTAGTTTGCAAGATTTATTATGTGAATTCGTGTGTTGAAACAAATTTTGTTGTGTCTAGAGAGGGACAATATGATTAGCACACACACTGTTTCAATTCCACTCCTTTATTATCAGTCACTTGGTTAATTATTCAACTAATCTAAAGTTTAATTTGTTTTATCTTTGTCAAAGCTCCTTCGTTGACAAACAAAAACAAAAGAAATTAAACAATCGATTAGTTAGTTCGATATTTAACTATTTTAATAATAAGAAAAGAGTGGAATTGAACCAGCGCGTGTGTTAATTATATTGGCATAATGGCTCTCCCCAGACACAACGGAATGATAAATAAACATTTGTGCAGTTATCGCTGGGTCATTTACAGGAATGTGTCGTGATAAATTTATGTTGGCAGAAGTTGTTCATTTATCCTTAGGTCCGGGTATAGAATTACCCTGCACCCGGTGGCGAGGCTTCATTTCGGGTGTTCTGGAGTCACTCCTTAATTATCACTACCCCCACGGTCTGTTCTGGATCCCAAATGATAGTGGTGGTTAGGATCCCATCTATGGCTTAAATAGATTTTTGCGAAGGTAGATTGAGCTCCTTAGCCATAATGAAAGTAATCAATCTAGGAGGAGGAAAATTCCAATCCAGAATTTGTACCCGATTCCAAACTGCCCTGAATCAGCATGGAAGTGTATGGCTTATGAAACTAACATGAGATATATGCAACAACATAAATTTATACTCCGCAGGCGGAGATAGAGGGTTATCAGCCCAGACTTCACTATGAGAACAAGCTTGATTCGTAATCAAGTAGTTTCAGGTTCAATACCAAAGCGTAAATTCTCGGGAAGGTATTTCCTACTACAGTTCCAGGCTGTCCAATGAATTGTAAATGTAACATATACATGACGGAAACGCTGTGGAAACAAATCAAAGTGTGATGATCACACCTCTTGGCTGCTGGTGCTGGTTTATTTACCTCCATGTCTCTAAGTGATTCGACAGAACATAAGGATAGAATAAGTACCAAGCTTTAAAAAAATCATAAGTACTTCGGTCGATTTGTTCGAATAAGACCCTCCAAGGTGGTACCCCTGAGTGGTCGCAGTCCAATGACTGCAACAAGTAAAAGATAAAAGATAAATGATTCCACTAAATGTATTCTTATATGACAAACTGTGTTGTTCAATAAGAGTTTCCGGTTTTTAAGAGATATTCTAAGAGTTAAGGGTGATGTTTCCATTTCCAGCGAAGCAGACGACGCCATAGAATCAAAGTTGTTGTTGACACTATAGGTTTTGTTTCATATTGTTGTTTAACTTCAGGTCAAATTGGACGGAGCAGAGTCATCGTCAGAGGTACTCCAGTGGTAACATATCGTCATCGAACTCCATTACGTGATGTTTGCTTTCCTTCATTAAATCATCAGCGTTTATGACTGACGGGAGCCTTGTCTACTATTTCTGGCAGAACGAGCTGCCATGTAAATGCGTCTTCATTGACCGATGTATTATAAATGGCATCGTTGTACTCTCTCAAACTTTACATGGATAAAATGAAGCGGACAGTAGGTTTCAAAGAAGGAATTACAAATATATTAAATTAATTTTAATCAAAAGCAGATTTTCTGCTTAAAAATTATATGACATTTATTTTACGTTGCAATTTTAAACTAACAGAAATAAACATACTTATAATAATTGATTTCCCAATCACTGCATAAAATAATATAACTTGTAGTGATAAATTTCCTGATTGGATAGTACATAAACACTTCAAATGATATATTTACCATATTATTAATTTAACTAACTTGATCAGAGTACAATCAAAATAAATCAATTCGTATTGCGTGAGCTGGTTTGGGCTTTCCATTTTGCAAATTAATTCCAATGATTATATAAGATAACAAGGAAAGGCATAAACTTAATTTACTGATATTCGTCAGTATGCAACAACTTGTCGTAAATTGTTTTTGAATAGAATTAATTTTAATATATTTCTGGAAGGATATTTATATATTATTGTATCTGGAGAGTGTCATTCTCTTTTAGTGCCTTATTCAACATTCTCACTGGTTCAATTTCCACTCATTTACTTATCTATATTTTCCCTCCTTATTTATGTTATATTTGTAAAGAACAATGGCGTGACCATGTTAAGTACCCTTCTGATAATAGTTCTGCCTGATCACGACTGATCTTGCTTTAAGTAACAGCAACAACAACAACAGCAACATGAACATCCCAAATTTCATAGAAAGTTATATAAATTTGTTTAAAGTCTCTATACTGAAATATGTGAAACGAAGCTAAACGGAATGTAAATCGTTGAAAAAGATTCTCCGACTGCGTCATCGGAGCAAAACTAATTACTTCGTAATCGATACGATAATGCATTGATAATACTAGATTCCTTGAATATTTGGCTGATCTATTAACCCCGCGCGATGCGAAGTCTAACGTCTGTCTTCGAACACCTGCACCACCATATCAAGACGATGCAGATGCTGAGTAATTTATCCATATCGCGTCTCCATTATCAGACACACAAAGGCAGCAATTTATTTGGCAGACTGGCCAGCACGCCGGCTGAAAACTCAGCGGCTTTTCTTCCGTTTTTACACTCACTAGTGAATTCCGTCAAAGCCGACTTCACCTTGTGTCCACTCGGAGTCGAGAAAGTAAGTACCAGTCCAACACCGGGGTCCGTGTAATTGACCCGCTCCCTCTCTACAAATTTCAGCTTCTGTGCCTACAGTAGAAAGAATTATAAAATATACGAGAAAATTGCAAACAGGTAGAATCATTAGAGCGTCGTGCAAAATATCCAGCATTATTTCTTCTGATTCCTTACGATCTGAGGTCAAATTCCGTTATTAAACTAGAGGTTAAGTACCGGGTTAAATTGTATCGACTACTCACTGCTCTTCAAAACTGCTGGCCTTCTGCAACAATTGGAAACTATTATTTACTAGAGAAAGGAGATGATCTGGCAGAATCGATAGCGCCCCGGGCGAAATGCTTAGCGATATTTCGTCTACCGTTACGTTCTGAGTTCAAATTCGGCCAAGGTCGACTTTGCTTTTTATCCTTTCTGTGTCGATACATTAAGTACCAGTGAAACACCGGAGTCGATGTAATCGACTAGTCCCCTCGCCCAAAATTTCAAGGCCTTGTGCCTTCAGTAGGAAGGATTATTATATATACGAGATATTCCCTGTAATCACAACTTTCTGCAAAGTTTATCGGTCAAGGAATATAACGGAACAGAAAAAATGTTTTGAAAAGGTTCCAATTTTTGATACAAGGCCAGAAATTTTGTGGAGGAGGGAAAAACACGATGTAACCAATCTCAATGTTGAACTGGTACTTACATTAACGACCCTGAAAATATAACAGGCAAAGTCCATTTTGGCGGCATTTTAAACTCAAAACATAACTAGCCAGAAAAATGCTGCTAAGCATTTTGTCGAGTACAGTTTCGAGCACAGTTACAATTCAACTTACCAAACAGAAATAACCCTTTCTGCTATAATCACAAGGCCTGAAATTTTGATGGAAGTGGCTCGTCAATTATATGAAATCCAGTACTCAACTAATATTCATTTTATCGACCTCGAAAGGATGGAAAGCAAAATCGCGCAAAGCCGGAAGGAATACCGTTAAGCATTTGGTCCGGAGAGGTAACAATTCTGCCAGCAGTATCCTTTTAAAGAGAAATAATAAAACGACTAATAAGAATGCCTGTCTTGCTAGTTAGCGATGATGATGCGTGGATGTGGTTACCGTCGACCTATTGTTTTGTACATATTGTTTTGTGGTTTTCATTTCCTGTCATTCCATTACGATATTTCTAATTACATTTCACTTTGGTGCCAGAACTACTCCTAAGGGAATTACGTATTGTATATCGAAACGACCGTCCATTATCGCACATACACAGACAAACACGCGCAAACATGCACACACACACACACACACACACACACATTCTTACATACACAAACGCGCGTGCACATACACGCTCTCACACACAACGAATACACAGGCGCAAAAGCAGAAACACGCAGACACTTACACACAAACACGTACTCTTACACATTCGCATAAAAACACATTCATGTATGAATGTATGAATGTATACATGTATATACATATATCATTCCATACATACATACGTATGCATACAAACGTGTGCATACATGCATACATACATATATATATATATATGTATGTATATATATATATGTATTTGTATATATATGTATATATATACATGCATATATATATATATATATGTGTGTGTGTGTGTGTGTGTGTGTGTGTGTGTGTGTGTGTGTGAGTGTGCGTGTGTGTGTGTGTGTGTGTGTGTGTGTGTGTGTGTGTACTTTTGTACTGGTTTCTTTCGTTATTCTTTTCCTTGCTTCGGCACTGCTCAGTCTGGAAGTGTTTATATAGGGATATATATTATATATATATATATATATATATATATATATATATATATATATATATATATATATATATATATACATATATATATTCTTTTATTATTTTATCCTTTTATATGTTTCAGACCTTAGGCTGTGGCTATGCTGGAGCACCACCAGTGTAATCACCCTATCAATGACTAACTCTATGTGACAGAAATTTGATAAAGAAGGGAGTTCGACACTGCAGCCTTTTTTATGAGTGTCCTGCTTTGATATTAGTCCCGCTGGGATCTTGCATAGCAAGTTGCATAGCAAGTTGCATAGCAAGTTGCCTCATAAAATCATCTACACGTACCCCATAAAGATCCCTCACATGTTTTGGGAAGCCGTTACATATCTCTGCGTCCTTGAATCCCAAGTTATTGCAGTACATGATCCTCGCCCTAGACAAGGTAGCTTGGACCTTTGGAACAGTACAGTGTCGTCCAGTTCGGATGTTGAGAGGTCGATACAAAAGTATGGGTCCAGCCCCTCCAAGAACTTCCATACATATACCACTGCATACTTCTCCCGTCTTCGATCCAGGGCGCAGAGGCGTATCTCTTAGAGTTTCTGCCAGTAGCTCAGCTGTTCAATTGATGCAATCTTTCTGGTGTAACACCGCTGAGCTGCCTCAAGTTCTGATACTAAGTTGACATTGTAGGGAGATCACAGTTGCAAGCACTGGTCTAGACGGCTGAGTAAAAACGCACTCCATAAAATCAGCATAGCTTCCTGGTACCTTGTTCTGAAGGTTGTCAGAATTCGTCCTGTTATTCGCCTGCAAGCTGACACCATCTTGATGACATGCATGTGAAACGAGGCATCGATGCTCATATCAATCCCCAGTTCACGTACTGTACGTGACTCAGGGATCGCTGCTCCTTTTGGTCCAAAGTATCGTTGTCGCGGATTCTGAGCACCAATTTCCTGATGCAAAGGGTTGGAATTTACCTGCATTAAATTACATGTTGATTTTTCGGCCAATTTATATATGCCCTCCAGCTCTATCTGTAGAAAATTAGCATCAGACGGTTCTTTGACAGCTTGTAATACTTTTGTGTCGTTGGTATATCTAGTAAGTGTAGCTGTCTTTGTAACTGATGGCGTGTCTGAAAGAGCCACCATGAAGAGCAGCGGCTTCAATACTGTTCCCTGAGGCACTCCACACTTTATTCACATTGTAGTCTCTTTCTTCCCTCTCCCTCTCTCTTTCTCTCTCTCTTTCACTCTCTCTCTCTATATATATATATACACGCACACAGATATATATATAAATACATACATACATACATGTAAATATGTCTGTGTGTGTATGAATGTACGTATGTGTATATGCATGTATATAGAGAGACAGACAAAGAGACCCACAGGCAGAACAGTTACAGATCGAAAGAAGCAAAGTGAGAGGGGTGAAAGAGTGAAATCTCAATTTAAATACAGCCGATATTTAGAACTCTATTCATATTGTTGTGTATCGAAAAAGAAAACTGCTAAAAGAACTATTCTCAATTCTATTTAAGGTTTCTTCTTAGATATAAAGATCAAATGTAAAAAAAAAAAAGAAAGCATTTGTTCCTTAGTTGTGTAGTCACATTATCTCCTAAACATTATTGACATGTGTTAGGCAATCTGTGAAGATCTTATAATCGAATCTGCTTCAGATATTATTGTTAATGAAACGCACATAAAATGACATAACTTTATAACGCATGAAGAAACTGTCGTCTTTCCTTGTAAATATAAGAGCTTCTGTGTGTGTGTATGTGTACGTCGTGTGCCTGACTATGTATATATATTTATGTATATATATGCATATATATATATATATATATATATATATATATATATATATATATATATATATATATATATATATATATATACATTTACATACATATGTGCATATGTACACTTGCATGTATACATATACATACAGATTTCTGTGTATATATGTATATATGTGAATATATATCCATCAAAGTCAAACTAGTTAGCATATACAAATACAGATATATATATAAGGAATCACATATGTGTATACACATCCACGTCCACACACAAGCACACACATACACATACATATATGAAGTTACATGAGTATAAAACGTATGCGTGTATAGATCTTTGTTGTTCTTATTTAATGCTTCTTATCCTCATTCAACTTTCAGTAACTTTAATCCTCTCTATCGAGCCAATTTATTGAGTTTGTTTTGGAAGGGTTACAGCGCGTATTTCCTTTGTTGGGAGATGCGTGCTGTTTTCATTTTCTCTTTGTTAACTAAAATCGAACATAAACATATGTTAATTAAATCCTGTTTGGCTTTCTTCCAACCTTTCTGACCTCGTATTATATTTTGGGGGAGAGAGAGGGTTGAGGAGAAAGAGAAAGAGGGCAAAAAATGAGAGAGAGAGAGAGATGATTTCAAAATCCTTTAATGAAAACAGTATATGAGAGGGAAAAAAAGCAAATTACTGACAGAAATAAACAGAAAGGAAAAAGAGGATAATCGCAAATCGATCTTATAGGAATATTCCATAAAGGTACCTCAACAGGGTACTGGATCTTGTAAGATAGTATCCGAATCTTTCTTTCTCACTCATTCTGTCTCTGTCTTTAACTCTCTCTCTCTCTCTCTCTCTCTCTCTCGATATATATATATATATATATATATATATATATATATATATATATATATATATATATATATATATATATATATAGATATATATATATATATATATATAAAGACAGATATTATACGAAGTGGTTGTGGTGATGGGGCTTTAATTCATGATAAATTGGAATGAGCCTTGTTGTGACATTTCTGTGTAACGAACACATTTTTCCACTCAGCAGATGTCATTACTCTCGCAACGTCGATGTGGTACGTTCCTTTCAACGAAAAAAGAAAGATATTAAGCGATGAAGTTGCGTGAGAAAGATTTGATAACAATAATAATAATAATAATAATAATAATAATAATAATAATAATAATAATAATAATAATAATAATAATAATAATCCTCTCAGGAGAGGCAACTTCCAAGGGGACTGCCTGTCCCCACTGATATTTGTACTGTTCATGATACCACTAACACTGATTCTGAGGAAAGCAAAGGTTAGACATGTATTCAAGAGCCGTACACAAAAAGTCAACCACTTGTTATTCATCTTTACAATAAAGTTTATGGTAAAGATGAATCCTAAGTCAGTTCCCTCCTTGATACGGTGTATATCTTCAGTGCTAATGTCAGAATGGAGTTCGCACTGAAAAAGTGTGGTGTGTTAGTCTTCAAGAGAAGCAAAATAAAAATGTATGAACGGGCTAGAGATACCGTTGGGGGAGGTTATGAAGCAGATAGAAGAGAGAAGCTATAAATAC
The DNA here is from genome assembly GCF_046866305.1 of Octopus bimaculoides. Lineage (NCBI taxonomy): Eukaryota > Metazoa > Mollusca > Cephalopoda > Octopoda > Octopodidae > Octopus > Octopus bimaculoides. The sequence continues at coordinate 17,236,361 of NC_142934.1, read as the reverse complement.
TTGGGGATATTGAAAATGGATAAATTGATGGAGAAGAAACGACAGAAAATTTAAGGTGGAGTACTTGCGGAGACTGAATCTGATCCTTAAGTCGAAATTAAACGGACGGAATAAAATTCAAGTTATCAACACCTCGGCGGTTTAATCTTTAGATATGGAGCAAGGGTAATGGCATGGAGAGTAGACGAAATAAACAGCTTAGACAGAAAGACAAAGAATTTGCTGACTAGATATGAGATACTCCACCCAAAAAGTGACACAGACTGACAGTATGTAGCAAGAAAACGAGGAGGAAGACAACTGATTGGATTGAATTATTTTAATAAATATGTGTGTGTGTAAGTCTCTGTCTTTGCATACATTCACACATATATGTGTGTGTGTATGTATATATTTATTAGCATATATATATATGCTAATAAATAGCGTGATCAGGATAAATTATCCATACATTGCAGAAAAATACGTTACTGGCCAGCCGTTAGACTCGATCTCAGATCCCTGTGATTACGCATCAAGTGCTTTACCATTAAGCTAAGCGGCCCAGTAACGAATTCTTCTGCAATTTTAGAACTTATAAATTTAGCTTCATAAGACGCTAACGTTAAATTCAACTTACGATGAAAGTAAACAAACAAAGCTTGTTTTCAGTAGAATATACATATATATGTATATATATGTATGTATATATGTATATATATACACACATATATATATATATACATATATATATATACACATATATATATATATATACGCATATATATGTGTATGTGTATACATATGTGTGTATGTATGTATACTCTTTTACTCTTTCACTTGTTTCAGTCATTTGACTGCGGCCATGCTGGAGCACCGCCTTTGGTCGAGCAAATCGACCCCAGGACTTATTCTTTGTAAGCCTAGTACTTATTCTATCGGTCTCTTTAGCCGAACTGCTAAGTTACAGGGGACGTAAATACACCAGCATCGGTTGTCAAGCGATGTTGGGGGGACAAACACAGACACACAAACACATACACACAAACACATACACACATACATCTATATATACATATATACGACGGGTTTCTTTCAGTTTCCGTCTACCAAATCCACTCACAAGGCTTTGGTAGGCCCGAGGCTATAGTAGAAGACACTTGCCCAAGGTGCCACGCGGTGGGAATGAACCCGGAACCATGTGGTTGGTAAGCAAGCTACTTACCACACAGCCACTCCTGCGCCTATATGTATGTATATATAAGAAAACTAACGCTTATCATATGAACTTCATTAGCTAATGAAGTTCATAAGATGATTGTTTAGTTCTTTGCCATCGTTTTTTTCTTATTACCGCTCTATACTCGTCTAAAGATTCGTTCAGAAGCATACGTATGTTGAGATCTACATCAGGTTATTTACTATACATACTTTCCATGTAACGAGAGATTGACAACATTTATTATTTATAGTCTAATATAAAATATACAATGACGTAAGTGCATGTTTGTTTGTTTTTTGGTGAATACAGAACATGCAAACTCACACTTCACCTCCATCGCAGCTACTCATTCTGGTATTGATTATGTCATTGCTAAACCTTCTCGCAGAGAGCAATTCATGAAAGAACTAAAATGACTATGAAGAAGGCTTTATTATCGTGATGCCTTTTCATTAATAGTTATTTATGTTTCATGATAGCACTTAATACAAGAATAAACACACGTTATCCGAGAGAATCTACACATAAACACATATATACATATTTGTGTACGTACTCTACTATTCAAAACGTTGCTTTTTATAGATATGTATATATATATATATATATATATATATATATATATATATATATATATATATATATATATATATATATATATATATATATATCTGATGCTTTGTTTCTTAAGAAACAAAGCATTTCTTTATAAGAAGAATTCAGAGAGATACAAAGGAAAGAAATGTAATTGTGTAGACGTATCCACTCAATAGATATATGCAAATGTATGTAAGTGATAAATATTTATTCAACCCACGCCGTTGAGCGATAAATAGAATCAATAGCGTAACGTTTTGTGAACAGGTAGTCATGAACAGGTGATCAACCTTACTGATTCACTTCTAAATGTGTGCCTGCATTCACATACAGAAACACAGGCACACAAACGCATACATATATACGTGCGTTTACCTATCTATCTATCTATCTATCTATCTATCTATCTATCTATCTATCTATCTATCTTCCTATCTATTTATGAGCCTCACAAACGGCCTATATCTATATCAATATCAATGTGTGTACGTGTGTGCCTGCATTTATGGATTGGTTTGTGTGTGTGTGTATACACTCAGAGACCGCACACCTGAAGCACACGTTTACACACACATACATACACGCATGTCACCTGCATGCTTTCCATCATGAATAAACAAATTTCACAACATTAACAAAATTGAATATAAGTAAATTCTAAAATATTAGTAAACGCCTGAAATTTCGGGCATGGCGCGGTTAGTCTATTACATCGTCCCAAGCGCTGAACTAGTTCTTATTTTCTCGATCCCAAGAGGATGAATGCTCAAGTCGGTCTCGGCAGAATTTGAACATAAAACGTAAAGTAGGAATACATGCCACTGAGTATATTTTTGGATCTCTAACGATCCTGGCAGTTCGGTTCGTGTTTAATGGTTTCTTATATATACGCAAGGTCATATGTACATATGTTTGTCCTTGTCTCCCCACCTTCGCTTGACAACCAATTTTGGTGTGTTTCTGTCCCCGTAAAAGTAGCGGTCCGGCAAAGGGGACCGATAAAATAAATACTAGGCTTACAAAGAATAAGTCCTGGGGTCGATTTGCTCGACTGAGGGCTGTGCTCCAGGATGTCCGCAGTCAAATGACTGAAACAAGTAAAAGAATAAAAGAATATATATGTACACACACATAATATATGAAAAACAGAAATAAAACACTCACAGATCTAGAAATATTACGAAGCATTCATAAGTGCAAAAATCCACTTCCGGTTTCCATAAACGCAGTCCTGATTATATCAATGTGATGCATGCTTGTTCACTAAAGATGTTCTGGATAATTTACGTGACACTTGCATATCTTGATACATGAAAATGTTTTCAAATGTTATCTATTAAATATCTAAATATCTAATATTTCATCACCATGCAACGGAGAAATCATATTCATATTCAGTACACAAGAAAACTCTGGATCCATATTTTGTGTATTGTGTGTGTGTGCGTGTGTATGTGTGTGCATGTGCATGTGTGTGCGTGTGTGTGTGAGTGATTTTAAAATTGCAGGATTCAAAGACAGAAATCACACCTCTTACACACAGACACAGACAGATATACACACACACACACAAAACGCACTCACGACTTTGTCAAACAGATGGCCGTAGTGTTTCTATTATAAATGTTGAGTTAATTACTTAATATTTATATTTTAAGCTCTAATCGTTTTTAATCATTAGACTGCGACCGTTCTTGAGCACCGCCTTGAAGAATTTTAGTGGAACGAACCGATCACAGTAGTTGCTTTTTTTTTTCTTTTTAAATCTGGTTCTTATTCTATCAGTTATCAAGCAGTGGTGGAGAACAAACACTGACATTAAAGCACACTCATACACGCACACTTACACACGCACATAACAACAAACACACACACAAACACACACACACACACAAACACACAAACACACACAAACACACACACACACACATATATATATATATATATATATATATATATATATATATATATATATATTGTGTGTGTGTGTGTGTGTGTGTGTGTGTGTGTGTGTGTATTCACGACGGAATTCTTTCAGATTCCCCCTACCAGATTCTTTTACAAGACTTTGGTTGACTTGAGGCTCTAACAGAAACAGTTGCCCAAGGTACCATGCAAAGAATCTGAACCTGGAACTATATGGTTGGAAATCAAGCTTTTTACACACCTAGCCACGCCTACCCCTATATACATACATAAACGAATGTTGTTTAGTTAGGGATTCGCGGATGCACATACGCACGCACGCACCCCCGCACGCACGCACCCCCGCACGCACGCACGCACGCACGCACACACACTTACTTACTCACTTACTCACTCACTCAATCACACACACACACAATATATGTATGTGTTTCATTGATTTTTGCATGGTCTCCATTTCCTAAATCCATACACGAAGCGTTGTGCTATATAAGTCATTTGGTCTGAATACTGCGTAGTGGGACTACATCGGAAACCATCGAACTTCAAAGCAAACTTCTTTATTATTTAGCAATAACTGCACTTAACTAGCTTCAGTCTCAAATTACTTTACCTATATAGCATTATTGCTTTCAAATATTTCAACCAATATATAGCTATTTGAAATGTGAGAGAAGACTGGAGCGTCAGATCTGAACTTTGCTATGTTGAATTTCACTCGTCTACAACCTCACTTATATTTCTAAGAAGCCAAGTAGTTTGAGCAATTTTGAAAATGTTGACACATCACTAAATTGTCATTAAATGAATTTACACAAACGTTCAGAAATGTTCTGTTAGATTTACTATTGATATAACCTATAACAACTCGGTATATAAGGTGAGCTTGAATGTCATTTAAGTATTTATGATGTAGATAATTTTAGAGCTTTTGAAATTATAAAATATTTTCATGTGAAAATGAGTTGTATGTGAGCTAATCTAGCTATTATGCAGTCTTAGACAGCAGACGAACTATTCATGATCACACAAATATCTGCATGCTGACCGGACGATGGAAATTAAATTGCACACATACGAACGTACATATCTATCATTCTAGACTGTGATACGAAATTCATAACAATACAACCCTTATTCAGAAGCATGTAACTTTTGTCTGAAAAACTCTAGAAATAATATTATTCAATGATAATATCAGACACAAGCACTCTGAAGTTATGTCAGCATGTTGCTATAGGTTTAAAGATTCGTTTCTGAAATTTAGAAATAATATGTTAGATTTAATGATATATCAATACTTTTTTAATTCAAAAATGTAATATAGTTTTCTTTCTATCTTTACTAGTATGATTATGTTATTGTTTACCTAAATTATGTAATTCACTATATTTTAAGTATTGTTATTTAGTTCTACAAATTCGTTATTTACTCAAACATATATCTATGGTGTTTCATTATAATCACCAGTATGTTTAAACTGTTGTTTACTTAAATTGTATAATCCCAAAATAATTGCTAGATGTATGTAGTTGTTTAGGTAAAGATGAATTAGCTATAGAATGGGTCTGTTTACCATGACGTAATGGTTTATATGTTCATGCAGACACTAGTTATAAAATATCATATGCATCTCAATAATAGCATTGTTAAATGTAAACGGACACATCACAGTATAGCGATATAAGTAAGTCTAAACGAACAAACCTTACAAGGCTACACTGTAACCTTACTTTCCTTTTGTTGGGTGTAAACTCCAAACACTGAATGAATAAATATAGATGAAGAAAATTTTCACAAGATCGTAATTTGGGAATTACTGGTGGAGTTACATATAGAGTTCCACATTCAAGACAGCAAAACGAGGATGTTTAGGAAGATATATGCTTGTATATACAAATGTATGCCAATTAGCTAAAACAAAAAGAAATATATATATATATATATATATATTCTATGTATGTACAATCACGTGTGTGCCTGTCTGCCGGCATATATATATATATATATATATATATATATATATATATGTGTGTGTGTGTGTGTGTGTGTGTGTGTGTGTGTGTGTGTGTGTGTGTGTGTGTGTGTGTGTGTGTGTATATGTATGTATGTATATATGTATGTATGTATAATTTAAATAATCAGGAAATGGAGAAAACCTATGATCAACAAAGAAACAAAATGGACCACATCTGTAGGCTTGGCCATAGGTCACCAGACTGTAAATCAAAATTCCATAAGTTCTGTCTATAATTCTTACCGACTCGAATAGAAAAATATGTCGCTCAAGAAGGACTTCAGTTTGAACAATTTTCATGATGTTTCATATTTAGATGTTTTTATTAAATTCATTCATTTGTTAAACATAAATCAATCTTGGAATTAAATGGTTTTGATTTGCTGTCAGGTGACTTTGGCCCAACCCTGTATATATAAATATATATATATATATATATATATATATATATATATATATATATATATATATATATATATATATATACGTACACACACACACACATACATGTATACCTATATATGTGTGTGTATGTGTGTGTTCGTGTGTGTGCGAGATGTGTGTTTATGTGTGACGTGTGCGTATGTGCGTGTAGATTTCGATAAACAACTCTGTTTTAAGCTCATTTGTTGCATGAAGATTTATTTTTCTTACATTTGTATTAGCTTCGAGCTGTTAGCTTAATATCATTAATTCCTTATCAGTGTTTCTAATCCTCCATAGGCTTAACACGAAGAAGAAGCGCTACTGGGATGTGTCACTGTTTCTTTATAGTTAGCAGGTAAAGTCGTAAGCATGTCGTCATTAATCAGGTGTTTGTTTCTCTTTACGTATTTAGTCTATATGATTCTTTTCACATTTTCAGCTTTATGATTATTGTTGCCATGAGTACTCAACCATTTTCTTTAACAATTCTATAGGCATGACTGCATGGTAAGAAGCTTCCTTACCAACCACACTCGGGTTCAGTGCCACTGCGTGGCACCTAGGACACAGGTCTTCTACTGTAACCTCAGGACGACCTAAGCTTTGTACTTCGACGTTATAGATGGAAATTGAAACAAAACCTGTTACGCACACACACACACATATATATATGGAGGTTTGCCCAACTCCAGCATCTACACCGCAGTACCATCATGGCATCTGATGTGGCTTTTTAAACAAGACAATGTTCTGAAAAGACACCCACATAAATTGCACATCCGATTTGGACCACCAAGAGCTGCAGATAAGTTCTGAGCTTTGTGGATCTTAAAATGTCTTTTGAGTCCTCCGTTAGATTTGCAAACCTTCTGGCATCCCTCTCAGGAATGGTTATCATATTTTACGCTGTAATCTCCAGCATATGGAATTTGCATTATTGATTCTACCCAGTCCAATATCGGCCGTGAGTTATACATTGGTTTTAGCAGTAAATGCATAATAACTAATTTTGAGCTCAATCCATATTGCCTTCTAAACATTAATCAGCTCAACAGTTAGAGCTAAAATCTATCGTCGTATCAAACTATTTGTTCCTTCCTCTCCTCCCATCTAACCACAGATACTACCAATACGTTTTCAGATTTTCCTTCATACTACAAAATCCTTTCAAAGGAGCAACGCTGTTTCCGCGGCTCCATACTTTGAAATGACTAAACATGAACTGCTTTTGGAACTTACATACCATGTTCAGGAAACTTTTATCCACTTCTATACACCATTTTCCTCGGATAATGGAACTACAACATCTTTATACATCTTATTTCTACTTCCATTCTCTTATTTCCCTCTATGTTCCCTATCTCCTCCTTTTCCATAATAACTCGAACGCAAATATTATCTCAGACTGTCTCTGATGAAGGGGATATCCATGATATCCCAGAAACACCTGTAAGACTATTTCATTATAGATGTCCTGAAACCCCCTCAGAGCCTTGGCTTTGTTATCTCATTCTGTCTAATATATATATATATATATATATATATATATATATATATAAAGGAGGAACATTATGATGATTTAACCTTTTCTACACCCATCACTATAAATATAGCAATATCTTTTTTAATGCAATTTACACTCCACAAACTTTAAAGTATTTGAATACAATTTCCGTATAGTTCTTACATAAAATACATGTAATATGTTGAGTTATCACTGTTTGCAAATCATTTTAACTGTCTCGTGTTACTTTCTCATGTTCCCCTCTATCTTCTTTCACTTTCTATGTTTATCTCACTCTCTCACGCTGTCCCACTCTATCTCGTCTCAGTTTTCATCTCGTGTTGTTTCTCTCTCTCTTTCTATTTCTCTTTACATATGAGTGTGTATGAATGTCCATGTGTGTGTTTTATGTTAACTGGCAAGAAAATACCGTGTCATGTTACGTCATTCTATGTCAAAGCGGTAACGTGGCCTTTTCTATAAATAGAGTTCGATAAAATTACTAACAGGCTTAAAATAACCACTGAGGTTAATATGACAGACGAAAACCTTTTAAGGTCGTGCCTAAGCATAGCTGAAGTATAATGGCTGTTACTAGTAAAAGAATAAGAGAATATGAACTGGCAAATAACACTGTTATATTACGTAAGAGTTTTCAATAATAAATAATTTTAGTTATGTCTGATATGAACAATCTCTTGAGTTATAGAAAAGTGAGAAGTTGACAAGAGCGCTAAGGTTGAACTTTGACACATACAATTTCCGTAGTCGACAGCCTCATCTGAATTTTAAACTAGCAGTTTAAGTAATTTTCAGAATGTTGACACATTGCTAAATTATGATTAAATGAATTTCAAGAATGATTCAGGAATTTTGCAAGCATGAGAGATTTATTATGTATAACCCGTATTACACTGGTACATAAGGTGATCTATGAATGTCATTCATCACCTACCGATGTCAAGCATTTTAGAAGTCTTCAAGTTTATTGTTTGGTGTGAAGTGAATTGTCAGGAAACCAACGTGAATACTAACACTTGCCTAGAAGGAGAAAAGATATCATAGTCATTTGCTCGTACTTATAACTAAATATTTTCAGCAGTTAAAAATAAAGTCACGTATAGTCTCCGCATGCATATATAAATACGTACGTACTCCCCCCGCCACACACACACAAACACGGATTCTCAAACACTTGGTTTCGTGTTCAATCTTACTTCGTGGCACCTTGGCGTCGTGTCTTGTTTTCTTACAATAGCTGCAGGTCTTGTAAGTGGATTTGACTGGCGGAAACTGAAAAAAGCTCGTTTGTGTGTGCGTGTTTTTGTGTTTGTGTGTGTGTGTTTGTGTGAGTGTTTGTGCGTGTGAGTGTCTGTGTGTGCGTGTATCTTTGTGACTGTTTTCGTCTCCTCGACCGCTTCACAACTGGACCGGGCGACGCGTTGTGTTCTTGAGCAAAACACTTCATTCCACGTTGCTCCAATCCACTCAGCTGGCAAACATGAGTCACGCTGGTTTTAAAAGAGCGCATTTATTATTTTTCTTTTACTTATATTTTTTAAGCCTGGTACTTATTTTATCGTATTTTTATAGAACTGCTACGTTACAGGGATGTAAACACACCAACACCAGTCGTCAAGTCGTGGTTGTAGACAAAAGCAGACATAAATACAAACACACACACACACACGCACACACATCAGTAAAAAGCTGTTGATAATACATATACACATACATAGAGGCACAAACACACATGTGTGTTCACTGAGTGTGTGTGTGTGTGTGTGTTTGTGTGTGTGTGCGTGCGTGTGTGTTTCTGTCTGTCTGTCTTTAGATACGGAGGTGGTAAATTTTCGAATGCGTTACCTAAATCATCATAAATGAAATGACTAATTTAGCAACACCATTTTAGTTCAGTATTTTTAAAGAAGTGTGCTAAAATAAATGCGGTTTCCTTTACAAGGATATGTGAAAGCCTGTTATTCTTTTGTTGCTCAAGAGGCCATGCTTTAAGGAAGGTTACAATTAGCAATTCAAACACCTCCACGTTCATGGCTGCATGCATAACTATGTATGTTAATGGGTTTGTATTGACACAATTTTCAAAAGAGTTTCAATACCACTTCCTTGCAGTTGTCAAATGGAGTAAAAGTAATTTGGTAAAGCTAACACTAACTGCAAATCTTTGTATTTATTTCTGCAAAGTCATTCACTTTTTCTATGTAAAACTTCTCTTTCTGTCTTCACTTTTCCTCTCTCTTTCTCTTTCCTTCCCACAAACACGAATTATCATCCCTTTTCTCTGATTCTTTATGTCTTATTGTGCGTGTTTTTCAGTATATGTGTATACTGATAAATCTCAACTAAAGTATTATTAAATGGGTTTCAAGAAAGATTTGGAAATGTTGCAAATGGAAGCGATTTTCTATGCATAACATATGTTATGAATGTTAACAAGATGATCTTGAGCGTCATTCATCTACTCACGATATTAACCATCATAGGTCTATTGATGTTTATAATTAATTCGATGCGAAATGAATTGTATACAAACATACAGAAGTATTAAACAGTCTTAATTTGCTTACAAAGAAACAATTCTGTCACTTACGAACGCACATACTTCTTCATAATGACAGGACTCTAGGAATTATGTCATACACACCAACATTTATACATACATATTTTCAGTCCGTTTAGCTGTAAACGACAGAGTGAGTTGCTAACAGGGAAGGGGCGAAATCGTGCCGAAACGTTGTGTCTTGTAGTCCGCGGCGGTCATTTGGCGCTCAGTGTTTCTTTACAAGATTTGTAGGGCGGTCAATATATGCGAAAACATTATAATGTGAAAAATGAATATGCATATCCTTATTTTGTGCTGGTAGAATCGTTAGTGTTAATTGGTATTTCTACAAAGTGTTAATCGGTATTTCTTCCAGTTATATGTTCTGTAATCAAATTCCACCGAAGTTGACTTGTCTTTCATCATTTCGGGGTCGATAAAATAAGCACCAGTTGAGCCCGGATAGCGACGTAATTGGATTGTCCATCTTTCAAAATTTCGTGCATTGTACCTACAGTAGAAAGGATTATCTTGACCATAGGTCCTTCATGTGCTTATGCTGCATTAACTCCAGCTTAGCAAGTCTCAGCACACAAGTCGAATCTGACAGAGGTGTCGAGAATTGTTATGCTACAAAATTAAATAGTTACGTCAGTACAATGAGAGTTGTTTTTAAACAAATGGGCGTACAACGCAGTTTTAGGTCGGACAGAGGGGACCAAAAGGCAACCTACTACACACAGGCTCATATATGTACTCTGACACACAGATGTGTACGTGTGTGTGGGCCAGTGTGTATATATGTATGTATGTATGTATTTATGTATATATATATATATATATATATATATATATATATATATATATATATATATATATATATATATATATATATATATATATATATATATATATATATATATATATATATATATATATACAGAGAGAGAGAGAGAGAGAGTGCTAGAAACAGGGACAGATATATATATATATATATATATATATATATATATATATATATATATATATATATATATATATATATATATATATGTATATATATATATACAGAGAAAGAGAAAGAGTGAGAGAGAGATAGAGATATAAACATATAGCGAGAGAAAAACACAGAGAGGAAGAGAAAGGTTGATATGGAGAGATGAAAACTGATGGAATGCGTGCAGGTGTCACCGTATTATCTAGATCTAGCGTCTATGAACTCAGTATCTTTCAAGCGCCATATTTAACTTAACAAAACAGCATTTAACTAATGTTAAAAGTTAATTTTCTTTACGCGACTGTTCTATTTGCTACTGTAGTGTTGTTTAAGACTTCGTGTATTCGGGATACATATAATAGCTGTCGAAGCTTCCTCTATACCGAACACTGTAAACAACATTACACTGCTACATAAAGTATTTATGTCGATACAATTTCTAATGTGTTCCAATACTATTTATTCACAGAATATATTTGAAGCAGATGCAATGCAGTGAGCTAACACTAGCTGCAATTCTTTCTGTAAGCTTCCCTTTCCGTGTTTGTTTCTTTTTTTTTTTAATGCTTGTCTCTTACTTGTGCTTTGTTCAGATTAATGTATAGAAAATTTCCATAATAGCTCAGAGACCGAAATTTTCGAACATAACATTTGTAACTCACTCCTAGTTACACTACGAAACCTATATAAAAATATACGTACGCATATATATATATATATATATATATCTATATATATATATATATATATATATATATATATATATATATATACATTCATTCACATACACACGTACACACATACATGCATACACATACCACTATATATATATATAATCCATATTTAGTTACCTAAATAGTTACACAATATCTCACACACACATATATATGTGTATAATGTAAATACGTTTGTATGCATCAGTCTCAATATTGTTCTTGAGATCTTTTAATATTTTTCTTTAGATAGCCGCAAAGCTCTGAAATACTGGAACCGTGATCTTTCTAAAGGGGAACCGTTCAAACATACTCAAGATATTCTCATTATGCAG
>NC_142934.1:17109082-17221582 GCF_046866305.1 Octopus bimaculoides | reverse complement strand
TTAGTACTGATTGCGCTGTTATTACGGCGAATCTTCTGTAGTATTCTTATCTGATACCTTCTTTCATTTCTGTATGCGGTATTGAATCAGATCCGCTTCGATGTACTTGTATGGTGATTTTCCTCCTCTTTCTCTAATTCCAGCACTTGAATCTATTCTAATGCTCTCAATTATAGTTAATTCGTCTCTTCTTAAAATAACTTCGGTACATCCTTCTAACTCCATAGTTATTTTCATATATCCATCTAAACACATGTTTAATGCCTTTTACTTTCTACTGCTCTGCATATTCTAGCATTATTTGATCATCGTTAATTTCAGGCTTTAGGTGGAGACCTGTTTCTTTACAATAATCATTGATATCTACGATTATATAATTAGTAAAATATATTATATTTCTACCGATATTTCATACTTGTATAGAACTGAAATTGTTTTCAAAACAAAGCAATTATTACCAAGGCGTCGAAAACATTATGTTGACGATTATTTAGCGATAAAACTATTCTGTTTCAATATTTCGACTGCTCTTTGTACCATATCAGTTTTAGTCCCAAAGGAGCCTTGAGAAGTCATAAGTTTTCATCAAGTTAATTCATATTACTCTCAACACTTCATGATAAAGCAATAAATCAACAACACTACAATTCATTTGCTCTTAGGCCTGGTAAAGATACGTTGATATTCTTTAACGATGTAAAGGAGTAAAAATATGCCAATAGTAAATATGAAGGATGCTGCTCACGTCATTTAAAGGCGCTATGTAAAAAATTTCCTTCGTATATTCAGAATGATGCTTCAAACCGGAATTTCTCCTTCATATTTTTAGATTTTATCTTAATCTTATTGAATCATATAACACCAAATAACTTCTGGCGGCCATTTTCTCACATCAGGTTAAATACGCTATCCACATATAAGTTTGGATCTCAATCTATTATATCAGCCAAAGCTCTTGTCAAATTCACATCCTACCAAACCATCAATATGCATACGTCTTAATCCAAGTCCTCACGTATATTTTCGTAATCATTGTTAAGTGTCGGAAGAAGGTAGTGAGCTGGTAGAAACGTTAGCACGCCGGACAAAATGCTTAGCAGCATTTCGTGCGTCTTCACCTTCTGAGTTCAAAAACCACCGAGGTTGATTTTTCCTTTCATCTTTTCGAGGTCGATAAAATAAGTACTAGCAATGGACTAGGGTCGATGTAATCGACTAACCCCCTCCTCTGAAATTTCAAGCCTCGTGCCTATAGTAGAAATGATTATTAAGTGTAGGAGGGCAGCAAGCTAGCAGAATTGTTACTATGCCGGACATATCCTCAGCAGCGTTTTTCTGGTTTTACCTTCTGAGTTCAAATTTGAGGTCGATTTTGCCTTTTGTTCTTTCGGAGTCGATGGAATAACTATCGGTTGAGCAATGGGAGCAATGAAATCGATTAGCTTCCTGTCCCCATTACATTAGAAAGAATTATTAAGGGTGGCAGAATCGTCAGATTGTCGCACAAAGTATTCGTCCCGCGACTTTACTTTCAGTGTTCAAATCCCACCGAATTTAACAATGCCCTTCATCATTCTGGAGTCGATAAAGTAACGTACCAACCAAGGGCTTCTCTCGGTTTACATCAGTAGATTGTTCCCCTAAACTTTTGGTCTTGTGCCTATGTTAGGAAAGATTAGTATTAATGGTCTTCTTCTTAAAAGAATCAGTATTAGTATTAATCATCTTCTTCTCCCTAAAATCTTCCTCTCTTTCTCATACTACTACTACTACTACTACTACTACTACTACTACTACTACTACTACTACTGCTGCTGCTGCTGCTACTACTACTACTACTACTACTACTACTACTACTACTACTACTACCACTACTGTTACTACAAATACTACTAATACTATTACTACAGGTGTTGTCTCTACTGCTGCTCCTGCTTCTACTACTACCGCTACTACTACTACAAATACTACCACTAGTATTGCTACTACTACTACTACTACTTATATATATATATATATATATATATATATATATATATATATATATATATATAAATATTCAGCTAAAGTGAGCTGCAGTGCACTGCATAACATCCTATGCAGAACTTACTGCCAAGCCAATATGATCACATTTACTCTCATGTCAACCAGATTATTATTATTAATATCATTACTAGATTATTATTACGTTCTACACGTTAAGTCAATTTATTACTGTATTATTTATTTTTCCGTTCTGCATTCCGTATTAATTTTGTAATCCGAATGCTAGAAACGAGATATAATGAAAATAAATGTATAGATATGCAAATTATTAAAGCAGGCTCACTTCTTGTTTTTTTGCATATGTCCGTATGCTAACACACAATATCAATATCAACATCGATATATATATATATATATATATATATATATATATGCGCATACATACATACGCACGCCAACAATGTTATTGAAGCCGAAAAATCTGTAGCCAGTATAATATTGAATAGTACTGAGTGTGTGTGCGAGTGCACGCGCGCATGTGTACTTATATATATATATATATATATATATATATATATATATATACGACATGCATACAGGTCCATATTTCTATCAGTGTATGTCTGTATCCATATCTCTACATGTACACATACGATTTCCATGTGTGTGTGAGTGAGTGTGTGTGTGTACACCCAACATGTATGCGGGTTTGCAAATACATGCTCACATTCATTACGTATATAATTTAAATTTACAGATGAAAATATGCATACTCATATAAATTTCAATGCGTTTTTTCACCCCATCCTGTTTTCTGTTCTGATCTCACTCACTTCATCTTATAAATCCTTATGAATTTTATAATATAATCTTTGAATTTCTGAACAAAGACAACAAATAGTGACAAATAGCAGACATATAATTTTTATTCACAATATCATTAAAATTTCCACGTTTCCTTCATTAATTTCCACTGCGAATTTAATAAACTAACATGATTTGAATTTGCGTTATCTTCTTTAAATATTTTTCATTATAGTTTTTGTTTCATTTGTGTGTTAGTTTAATGTTTTTGCTCATCTCTTTGCTTGTTTGTTAATTTCAGTTATGTTACACTGTGAGGTTTGCTTATAGTTCATTATACATAATCATATTTAAAGTTTGCTAACGTTGTGCTGTCTTCTTGGTGCTCTACAGAATTTTTTTGTAGTTTGTTTAAATTCTGCATATTTTGCTTTCGTTTTTGTTTGTTGTTTTTGTTTTTTTTTGGTTATCTGCTTATAAATTTGTCATCCGTGCAAAAATATCAAATCAATAAATAAATAGATAAATAAAATAACAGCTGCCATCTTTAAGAGAGTCTAAAGAAGAATATTATGAGATTTTCTGTAAACATTTATATAAACGTTTTCACATTTTTAGCAAAACCTTACAGGAGACTTCAATAATTATAAATTTGATTACACACACACACACATACACATACACACATATACACATACACACACATACACATACATAAACATACACACACACACACACATACACATACATACACATACACACACATACACACACAAGCACACACATGCACGTATATATACGTACATGTAGATATGTATATATATACATATTGAAAATTTAAAAAAACTTAAGTCAAGTAAAAACAACAGTAATTAAAAAAAAAAAGGTAACGAAAGGAAAGCATAAGAATAAGAATTTCTAAATCATTATTTGTAAATTTGGAATCGCTGTTTAGAATTCCAAATAGTCGCTTTGATATTTATGTAACCCGTTATTCTTCATGTTGTATTTGCAGTTTATTGGAAGTAGTTTTACGTAGGAAATTTTGTATTTTTGTATTTTCTGTATTTTTTAAAATATTATTTCTGATAAAAGTTGTTTGAGACATAAAATGCTAATTAGAAATCGAACGTAAAATTTTATTCAAAATTGCTTGAAACGAATATAAATGTAACGAATATGGAAGACTTGGATTTCACACCAGGAGTTCGGATACATATATTAAACACTATTTATGCAGCTAATGTTATTGTTGCTATTAAGCCCCAGCATAGCTGATCGTTCTTCATTCGTTATGTGATCGAACGACTTCATCTTTAGGCACACAAACTTCTATACTAACAATAGAGTATTGTCCAACGAGATGACTTTTTTTCAAGTTAGTAGCTTGGTAGCCCTATCGTCGTCGTCGTTATCTCTTGAAGAAAGAAAAATACGTTAGCCCTTAGTTTTCTCTACTCAAAAACAACGATAACACATTTAAGCTCGGCAGTGTCTTTTTTTCTTATGTATCATTGTCGTTACTCCACTATGGTAGTTACTTAGGACGCGTTTTGACCTCAGAAAGCGCAATATCGATATAGACACGAAATATGAATTATGTGCAATATGAATTATATGAATTATTCATACCAAATAAGAATTATGTGCACCGTATCTAACTTCCTCAGATTTCTGACAGTCAACTCACTCGAACGTGAAAGTATAAAAAGTAAAACAATTTGATCAAGACAGTATTTGATCTCATATGATAACAAATATTGGAACAAAAACTATAATTCATATGGTATATATATATATATATATATATATATATATCAGTGCGAGAGGCAATGGGAGCTATTTGTAATCCTAGTAAATATAGATTCACTATTTCTTATATGTTAGAGGCGTCGAATCTCTTCTGAACATCTGGCTGGCTACGTGTACACTTTATAGATAATGTGCGACGACGCTGAAATACATGTAACACATTTGCTTTCCGTTGTGGAAATTCGCCATAATTTTGACCAAGGGTTATATCCGTCAATACACTTCGAGAAACTTACAAAAAAATATTTTATATTTAAATGTAGGAAAAAAAATTTGCTTCCAATATATATCAAATCTAAAAACCATAAATTATTCGAAATTATTAAAAATTTCTTAACATGCACACATATTGACATACCTTTATTCTTACATACAACTACGTTTTGCAATGTAGATATATTATAAGACCATCACATATAATGACATGAACATATATTTCTTTATAATTCTTCCAATATATTTATGTATTGCCATTAAGTTTACTAGGCTGTTGTCTGCTCTAGACATTTCTCTTTAAATTATACTGCCCACACATCTCTCGTTCATTCTCTCACTTTCTCTCAAATCACTAAATATATATGTATATATATATATATATATATATATATATATATATATATATATATATATATATATATATATACGTCACTGTTTCTGTGAAAGTTCCTAGTTGTAGTCACGATTTTGTCTGTGTTAACTACAAGCCAAAGATGAAGTCTTGAAACCGGCTCCCTCCTCAGTGGAAGATGTATAATAATTAAAAAATAGAACGGACACACACACACGCGTGCATATATACATGCATACATACATACATACATACATACATACGTAGAAAACTTTCAATTTTAAGTGAATAAACATATAAAGAATGCGAAAGAATCTCAAACTTATGACGTAGTATAAAAACATTTTCTTAATACGAAGTTGTTAAATGTAATATATACAAGCGCTAATTCCCATCATTAATTCTGCGAAACAAATCCGTGTTTCCGTAAATAGACACCTAAACATATCTAATAAAATATTTTCCTATGTTTTTTTTTTTTGTTTTAATCAGCCAAATATTTTTCTTTACATGACATCGATTTCGTATAATATAATGCGTTTCTTCTATAGAGAATGTGCTTCTACTTACATAGCGATTAATTATAAATTCGTAAGCTCTTAATCATGAAGTTACTGCTGTAGGAGATGCAGTGCGTATCATTTCTATGTGTTCCGTTTTGTATGAACTGCATCTTATTCAAATATGTTTTTACATGTCTCATGATGCGCTGTTGAAATACTGGATCTTATATCAGCCTCTGTATCTCACCGTATTTAAAATATATTCAGAGGTTGTTTATTTTACATACGATCGAGATTCTTTCCTCATGTTCTTCCCACTAATCCTGACACTTCGTCTTCGTGAAGCCAGTGGTGTTCTCATCACCTTTGTAGATGATGTTTCGGACTGCAGTTCACGTTTTATTTGTGACCATGGTGTTAGTGGTCCCGTTTCCCAGTTGGCCTTTGATATATTCTTGGAAATTCTCAGCTTGAACTTTAGGTTTCGAGGCCCGCTCCGCAGTTGTCTGCCTTTGTTGCTCTCCTGATGACAGTGACGTCTTTCTTGCCGCATTAACGAATGATGTAGTCAAAGACTTCGCAATGATCAGGACAAGGATGTATCCAGGATACACAGTCATTAAACAGACTGCAAGTCATTTCTTTATGACCCCTTCAGATAGAAGAATATTCTCATAGATATTGCAACCGAAGTAGCCAAATATCCAGATTAGATAAAAATATTTGTAACTCTTGTGCAAAGTATTAGACCGTTATATATTTTCCTTAATACCTACACAGGATTAAGATTTCTAATTGCTTTTGAAAGGTATCTGCTTATCTGATATATATTTTAATCCTTTGTCAATATCTTTCATTTGAAATTAAGTTTCCTGTTTGCAGAATGACTAGCTTAGTCTCGCTTGCCACTTTTAAATCATCAAAACTTTTGAAATATTGAATATATTGCAGTTTTTTTCTTCTGTGTTTCTCTTTTAAATAATTTGGTAATAAACTTTTATAAAGAAAGAAAAAAACACATTCTGCTTGATATTTTGTAATAACATTATATGGATCCATTTGATTGTATTAAATACCTAATCCTCCCTTGCTAATATATTGATTTCTACGCAGCAGCCAATAATTTACAATTACAAATAGTGATTACTTTAATCACAACTATATATATATATATATATATATATATATATATATATATATATATATATATATATGTATATATATATATATGCATATGTCTCTTTCTCACAAAACACACACATACATAAATGCGCGCATGTGTATATACGTATTATTTTCAATCGATCGTGAGAGAGTTAAAACTGTTCTACCTAATCCCTTTAGTTGCCTACATACCTGCCTACCTACCGACCTATCTATCTAACTCTCTATCTATCTAGGGATAGATAGACGGACAGACAGACGGACAGACGGACAGACAGACGGATAGATAGATAGACAGACAGACAGAAAAACAGATAGATAGATAGATAGATAGATAGATAGATAGATAGATAGATAGATAGGTATAGCTTGGCTCTCCGTCGGTGTCGCCAAGTAGGATTCCACTTGAGACGTGCTTTAGCACTCCACAGTTACGTAGTTCTCAGAGATAACTAGTGTGACACATCCATTGTAATAGAGCTGCCTCTTTGAAATACAGATACAATTTAAATTTGCCTGCTGAGTGGACAAGAGCATCGTGAAT
The DNA here is from genome assembly GCF_046866305.1 of Octopus bimaculoides. Lineage (NCBI taxonomy): Eukaryota > Metazoa > Mollusca > Cephalopoda > Octopoda > Octopodidae > Octopus > Octopus bimaculoides. The sequence goes on along the minus strand of NC_142934.1, from coordinate 17,214,201 downwards.
TAAAGTATCTTGCTCAAGGACGCAACGCCCTGCGGTATATCGAACTCACGATATCACGATCGTGAGCCCAATAGTCTGACCACCCTTACATGTGCTTTCATATATGTATAATGTATCTGTATATAAACATCCATTGCCAAGTAGACATACACACACAAACACATACACACACAAACACATACACACACAAACACATACGTATTTGTGCGTTTGTGTGCGTGTGCGTGTATCTTTCCATTTATTCCATTGCAATCAAATCACTATACCTGAATTTGTCTACATCTGAATTTGTACGCCAATACTTCTCAGTATATGTAACTCTGGTTTCTCCGTGTATCGATAAATGCATAAAAATAAAAATAAAAGTGTCTTGCATTAATGAAGCGCTTCTAGTTCATCGCTGCGACGAAGAAAGACGTAAACGTTACGCTGTGAGAGATAATGAAAACACCTGACCAAAGCTGGGTCTGGGTCCTTTTACCTGTATTATATTGTTTCCTTGCTGTTGTAAAATTGCTCTTACAGGCTCATGTACTTTCAATTGATGCAATTTACGAGAGAATGGAATCATAGTTAACGGTACACTAGCACATGTACTTTTTCATAGTTTGATTTTTATGAACATATTTACGGCTTGATGTAATTTATTATAGAAGTAAGGATAAGCCCTATTAAATGCTGTGTCCAGATTGTCTTAACCGGTTTATAAAATATTATGCAAAACCGCCCGTAAATGTACCAGGCTAAAGTATTACGTACAGGCACTTCGACCAAAAAGCACCTAAAGAAGTGCCAAACCTCGAAATGTAAGAGGGGCGAGAAAGAAAATCAAGTGCGGCAATCTTAGAATCATGAAGGCCCTTCTTATCAACAGATTGTAACCAGCCATAGACTACAGGAAGGAAGTACATGAAAAAGACTGGTCATTATAGCAACACTAGTTTGCGCATGTCAGCTTCCTCCATCATGCTTTATTCTCCTTGCGCCATCTTCTTCCCCTTCCCCACATATCTCAGCAACAACCTTTTCCATCCGTCACTTTCGAAATGTTCTGAAGAAGTTGTCATAGCCTCAAAATGTAGAAATATAAGGTAAAGCTACAGCTATGTTTTCTTTTCCTTTTTTTTTTTTAGTTTACTTAATATCTTCCAGTGGGTATGGCTATGTGGTAAGAAACTTGCTTCCCAACTGCATGGTTCTGGGTTCCATCCAACTGCGTAGCACATTCAACAAGTGTTTTCTACTATAGCCTCGGAACGACAAAAGCTTTGGGAGTAGATTTGCTAGACGGAACCTGTTTGTTTGTAGGTGCGTTTGGTTGTTTGCGTGTGTGTGTGTGTGTGTGTGTGTGTGTGTGTGCGCGCGCAAGTGCGTGCGTGTGTGTTTGTCTTAGTGTGTGTCTTAAATCTAAATATGTAACTGTACTGAATCTTAATTATATTTTACATATAGATATGTGTGTGTGTGTGTCTTTCTGTTTGTATATGCATATATACATACATATAATCACGCGATTATGTATTTCTATATACACGTCTACTCACAGACACCAATGCAGGCACGCATATTCTTTTGAGAAAAGGAAGCAGTTTTTTTCAAGCAAATGTAACAATATGCTGTGAACATTTCAGGGCGAAATGAAAATTGCCAACAACCGAAGTTTTATTTAAGAATGGAACACTACTGTATACACAGCAAGTTGGAACGAAATGCTGGTTTAGCTGTTGTATTGATATTTGTTTACACAATATAATTACTATGAATACCAACATTTCCATAGAAATCCTCGTTGATTCAAAATCGAAACTGATGCTTAGATTCCGTAATCCCTTACAATAAATGATATAAGAACGGGAAACATTTTGCCATCCATCCCTTTTATATTCTTGAATAATCTATGTCGTTATAATATGGACAGTCAGTATTCTGAGTAGCTATAACAACAGTATTAAAAAAATCAATCCTATATCTTTATAAAACAAATCCAACAGCCTTTGAAAGACAAAGCTATTGTCTTTACAATCAAAGAAAGTTTTTCGATTCGGCTATGATCAGATATCGATCACATAATTATCTTTGTTTACCAGTTTTGATTAAAAACCTCAGGCGGAGATGATGTGAGAAAGCAAGGTCAATGTTGTTATATAAAAGAAACACAGGAATCCAGAGATGAGTAATGTTTCGAATGTAAGAAAAAAAAAAGCCCAGATTAACGTAACACGCATTTACGTCACTTAGGCAGTTTCTTTTTCGGAACTGGATCAATGAGAAATTCATGAAATAAATGTATACAAGTTATCCTCGATATTATTTGGCAGGTGCATAAGAGAAGAAGAAAAATAAAACCTTCTTGCGCATTCCATCAGTACGCTGAACACAATCAAAAGATGGTTCCTGAATGCATCCATTGGAATGAATATCTCTTGAAATACCCATTTCAATTATAGTCAGGCTAGGCATTCCACCACCAGTTCAAGCCACTCATAGCAACTAAGCAACAATATACATAGACATTATAGCGGTGAAAACGGTGAGAAACAGTTCTTGTGTGTTGGGCTGTTGGTATTCTTCTGGTTTTGTTGACCTATTGATGTTTCGGGAATCTTTGATAATGTAGTTTTGTTGCTTTTATTATCGATATGGTTGTAGGTTTAGCAATTGTTGTCGTTATGTTGGTGGCATTAGGGATGGTGGTGGTGGGGTGACGGTGGTTGTGGGGGGGTGCCACTGGTGCCGGTGGTGCCGGTGGTGGTGGTGCCGTTGTTGGTGGTAGTGGTGCGGGTGTTGGGGCTCATGATGATGGGAGGGGGTATCGGTCTTCTTGGTAAGGATGATGGTGTTCTTGGTAGTTGCAATACGTATGTGTGTTGGTTGGGAAGGCCCCCTGCTGAATCGTGGAATATTCTAACTTCAAATAAATTTTCGCGTCTTCATTTTCGATTTTTTAACTCGTGAAAGATAACTGGTGATAGAATTTTTGCTCAGATCTTCACGGACAACGAGAAATGAGCTTAGTTGTGATCATCTGTCTATATTTTATTTGTTGATGGCAAAACATTGCTGTAATATTTCGTTTGGTCGGGGAAGTAGTCGCTGTTCTTTCGTTGGTGTTTTTTTATCAATGCTATTTTTGCTGTTGTTATGATTACTGTTTTCCTGCCGTTTTAGTTGGTGTAGTGCTCGTAGCAGTGTAAGTCCTCCTTATGTTTTCGACTGCAGTAGGGAAGGAAATTTACAGGGTTGGTAGTGAGATGTTTGTGCTACTTGAATCAAATTCTTTCTATTTTTACTCCATACACTGCTGCGTGTCGTTACACAACTAGGAAACACATTCAATTGAAGGAAATTTGCATTATATATACATATGCATCAATGTGTATATAATGCAAACTATATCAGGAGAATGTATGTATGTGTGTATGTATGTCATTATTCAGTTTTTATATCAAGATTTTTTGCCAATAGAGAAAGAGTCGGTTTCTAGCCTAGACCCAAGACTCCTTTATTGGAATTTCAGCATCAACAACAGGGTATTGTTGTATGTATGTATGTTTATGTACAGATTTGTATGCTTTATTTCATGTGTTTACTCATGTATATACTTGCATATCTAGATATGCTCATGAATACTTAAACGATAAACTTTTGTAAAGTTTTACAAATTTATTACAGTTCCTATCTGTAGTCTAATTTTAATCTGTAGTCTTCGAATCAGCTTTCTTCTTTTTGGTTTTGAGATACCTAGTTTCTGAAGATTGACATTTAGGTAGTGTGTTACCTATCCCAGTACCCCAAAATACCTCCAATACCTCACGTGTGCATGTATGTATGTATGCATGTATGTATGTATGTACGTATGTAAAGAATAAAAAGTTTTGAATGGTACAGCAATGCACTATAATACAAAAAAATGGACTATATACCTGTTGTAATTTAGTTATCCATAATCCAATGATATTTCGGAATACAATTACTTATTCAGATATACTTAGATATTGTTATTGTTATTTCTTTTTATCACAGGTTTTGTTGAAGATCATGGAGTCTTGCATGCCTAGCGGGCTTGCTACATGTAGCCTATGGTACCATGCTATCCGTTCTTTTCAGCTGTCTAATACTTTCCTGATCATTCTGGCCATTCCGAGACAAAATTTTTGTCACAGTTCTATAAGACACTTTATTCCAACTTCATTTATATTCCTATTCACGCCTTCTGGTACTGTCCCCAAGGACCCGACAATAATTGGCACTATCTTCAACCTCTTCATTTTCCATAGCTGAGCTCTTTCGTACTTGAAAGGGTTGTATTCATTTTTTTCGCCTTTCTTCTTGAATATTCGTGGGCCAAAGGCGCGTGCAGCATCAACTATATAGCACATGTGGTTCATCTTTTCGACCACCGCTAAGTCTAGTCTGTTATTTTCTAGCACCCGATCCGTTTAGATTGGAAAATCCCAGAGGATTTTCTTAGTCTCCGACTTGCCACTCTCTGCGGTTTATCATTATTATTATTATTGTTTTATTTCTTAGAATGTTCGGTGTTGCTTGTTCTGGTAGATTATGTGAGCGCGGACAGCAGCCTGCTCTCAGAGGTCTCACGGGGATTCTTTTAGCACATTATAAGTTTTGATACTTGGTTGATGTTGTTGATAATACTATCTGTTATCTGAAAGCGGCGAGCTTGGCAGACACGTTAGGACGCCGAGCAAAAAAGCTTGGCGGTATTTTGCCCGTCTTTACGTTCTGGGTTCTTGTGCTGCCGAGATCGACTTTGCCTTTCATCCATTTCATGGTCGATAAAATAAATACCATTTGAACACTGGGGGTCGATGTAATCGACTTATTCCCTTCCCCGAAATTGTTGGTCTTTTGCCAAAATTTGAAATCATTATTATCTATTATCTTGTATTTATTGAACATATTTTAACATTTACAGCAGTAAAATGTTTTTCACATATTCAATATATAAATCGCTAAATTGTCGTTCTTTTGTCTCACAAGAGATTTGTAGTGTTTATTATACACAATTCTAATATCAGTTATGGTTTTGAAATCACAGTTTTCTGCACTTGTAATGAGATGCTCATAACTAAATTCAGACAGCTATTTGCTAGAAGATTCGGCGAATATACAATATACTTAAATGTTGTAAACGAAGACGGTATACCTGATGAATAATGACAGTTCCAAATCTCACGAGGTTTCGGCTAATTAACTATTCGGAGAAAAACAAGAAACAATGTGCAGGAATATCGTTTAGAAATTATCGTTAAAACTTCTCCATTTATACACAAAAATATATGAAAGGTTACCCTTCCCTCAGCCTTTTTAATTTCACTCTGTATATTACGCTTTCCACATTTTTTTCCCCTGTAGATCACATTCATAAATGTGTTTTACATAAATTAGATGTTTAAACTTGTTGTGTAGTTTTATATTCAGAACAAGTAAAATCGGAGAAAATGAAAGAAAGGGAAAGTAAAATACATATCTATAATGCGCTGCATACGATGAATACTAAACGATATTTTCAATTTCAAGTATAATGATACTACTTATAGTACAATATGTCCCATATATGTAATGCAAAATTTCTATTTCTCGTACTAAATGTATGTCAGTGTGTGTGCGTCTGCGTGCGCGCACTCTCAGTGATTATCTGAAAAAATATCGAATCTTGTGAAAGTAAGTTCAGAATAAACAATTACGTGAATTACCAAATGATAATATATATGTATGTGTATATATATATATATATATATATATATATATATATATATATATATATATATAGATAGATAGATAGATAGATAGATAGATAGATAGATAGATAGATAGATAGATAGATAGATGCATACATCTATATACATATATATGTATGTATATATATACATACACACACACACACACACACACACACATATATATATATATATATATATATATATATATATATATATATATATATATATATATATATATATATGAACATGTATATAAACATATGTACACATATATATATATATATATATATATATATATATATATATATATATATATATATATATATATATACATATATATATATACAGGTGATCTAAACGATTAGGTACGCTAGGTAAGTGCTGCAACCGATTACTGGGGCTCCAAGGTTATAGCCGAGGCGGTAGTTATGTAGCCATTGCAGATCTCCGATGCAGTGGATATATAATTGTTAAACATAACAGCAACCATGAAGACAAGGTACACATATCAATTTGTATATAATATTATTTTAAGAAGATCATGGATCTAAACAGGATTGCCCCTAAGGACTCATGATCTGGTTTATATAACTTCGTAAAGTTCAACTATTGACTTTTATGCTTTTCTTTTTTTCTCTTTCTTTCCATCTCCTTATTCTTTTACTCCTTTCCTCTATGTGGTTATCTTATTAATATATGCCATTAACATTTTTCCTTTTTTCCCAATTTGTCTTTGATGACCGATATATTCCATACTCGGAGATATCCCAGAAGCAGTTGGATGATTTTGAATTTCTTCATATAATAATATATATTACACCTAGCTCTAAAATGAACGGAAATGTACTGCACTATAGACATAAAGCCTGAAATTTGGTTGAGAGGGAATAATTTGGCTACATATACCCCAGTAATATTTTGGTATTTACTTTGTCGACCCCGAAAGGATGAAAGGCAAAGTCCACCTGAGAGAGTACTGGAGTTGATATTAGATATCGACTCCAGTACACTCGGACACTAATCAAGATGGGGAGGATTTTTAGAAACAGTGGACGTTGTGTAGCTTTGAACTCTATACGTATAAACTCCTATGTAAATACCGAAATTCTACGAAGCCACCTCTCTGTTTCGGCTACAACATATAGGCAATATTATAAGAACATATTCTCTTTGTTATATGTTACATTGAAGATGTTGGTAGTGTTAATGTAGCATCTCAATCTCTTTAAGAATGTGTAGTAAATTGACATTACTAAATATGAGAATCTAAATTGTTTTTATTAGTTGCTTTGCCCGCAGCAAGTCTAGTAACTATGCCGTACAGTAACTATGATCACCATTCGTTTGTTTTAAGATTGCACCTTAACTCTTATAGCTAATATACGAATAAACATAAGAAATATGTTGCGGCTCGTTTTCGATAATCAAACACGTAGTACTTTAAGAAAGGTGATCTCATACCAAGTAAAATCGGATAACTGATACGTCATTGATAAATTTATAACTTTTAAACAAATGGACATTCGTTATGGAGGATGAAATGATGAATACAATTACTTCCTTTTAATCTTTTACTTGTTTCAATCATTGGAATGCGGCCAAGCTGTGTCATCTTATAGATTTTCGTTTTTTTGAGTCTTTACTTCAACGTAAACAAAGCAAGATTATTTCTCAAGTGGAGGGAGTCAAAAGAAGACAATTACACATACACATGTATGTGTATATATAAATACAAATAAATGTATGTCCTTATATGTAAATACGCCCAGCGTTCAGATAGCTCCGTTTACCAAATTCACTTGCAAAATCATGATATAGAAGAGCATACTTCCACCAAGGTGTACGCAGCGACGCTGAATTCAATACTACGTAAATACGAAGCAACGTTCCTAACCATAAAAATTATATCCGAATGTTAATATCTTAATATTACCTGCAAACATAAAATTTAATGTTCGTGCATTTTAATTACAGCGTGCGTATATAATTCATTTGGCAAGCAGATGATTCTATATTCAATTCAATTACAGAATATGAATGCATATATGACATTCCAGTGCGTTGTAGTTCTCGGTGAAATAGCTATTATTTAGTTGTCATAAATCAGACATTGTCAGCATGAGAAAAGATAGAATAGCTGATGAATAGAAGAGCAGCAGTACCGCAACTTGTGTCGTAGAAATGAATAGACAGTTTGTCACCACACACTGGTAATCAGGTACTACAAGCTGAGTTCACTGTTTTGGAAGCTTTAAGGTTAAGTTTTCGTTCAGAAAATAAATTCTTTCTTTTCTTACACGTTGGTGGGTTTGAGTAGTGTGTCGTTGAATTTCTCCCAAAAGTCTGAATAAAATATAAGGACCGGGGCAGTTATAGCACGTATATTTTGAAAGTGTCATATATACATACCTACATATAAACATATATATATATATATATATATATATATATATATATATATATATATATATATATATATATATATATATATATATATATATATATATATATATATATATATATATATAGAGAGAGAGAGAGAGAGAGAGAGATATATATATATATATATATAGATATATATATATATATATATATATATATATATATATATATATATATATATATATATATATATATATATATATATATATATATATATATATATATATATATATATATATATATATATATATATATATATATATATATATATATATATATATATATATATATATATATATATATATATATATATATAGGCGTGGCTATGTGGTAAGAAGCTTGCTTGCCAACCACATAACTACATGGTTCCGGGTTCAGTCCTACTGTGTGGCGCCTTGGGCAAGTATCTTCTACTATAGCCTTGGGCCGACCAGAGCCGACTGAGTAGATTTAGTAGACGGAAACTGAAAGAAGCCCATCGTATATATATATATATATATATATATATATATATATATGGCGGGGGCTGGCTTTTTTGTCCTCCCCACCACTTGACAAAGATGTTGGTATGTTTACGTCCATGTAAATTAGCGGTGAGGCAAAAGATACCGATAGAATAAGTACTAGGCTTACAAAGAATTAGTCGTGGGATCAATTTGTTCGACTAAAGGCGGTGCTCCACCATGGTTGCAGTCAAATGACAGAAACAAGTAAAAGAATAAAAGTATGCATGTATATGTAGGCCTGATGTAGGAGGGTAGATTAATGTATATTTTCTTCACTAGCATGTTTCCTATTTTACTATTCGCAATTTTGCATATGCTCAGTTTATATCTTGAATTTAAGACCATCTGTATTTTCAAACGATAGATAGATAAATAGATATATGGACAGACAGACAGACAAACAGACAGACAGACATATAGATAGATAGATAGATAGATAGATAGATAGATAGATAGATAGATAGATAGATAGATAGATAGATAGATAGATAGATAGATAGATAGAAAGGTAGATAGATAGATAGCGTATCGGCAATGGATTACCGAAGCCATTTGAGATGTTTTTTCTTTCAGAAAGTTAGAAACATTTTACTGCCATTCTTAATGTCAAAAATGCAATGAATTTCTTATTCTCCTTTCAGAAGTCTGAACCGAAAGATTCTGTTATCAATTCTGATATGAAAAAATGTGTGGAATGAACTACATGCAATTGAAGATACACATAATCAACAAAATATTTTACATTTCGTTGACTTCACATCACGTGGATATCTTAAACTTCAATAACGAGTCAGTGAGGAAAGTATCCAATAACATCACCAACCAGTACCAGAATTCACCTTAGTCTATGTCTTAAATACATAAATAAATTAATATATATCGGCGACTATTTTTTTTATTTATATTCCTTACTTTCGTGCAATGTTTTCATTTAAATTATTGTGGTTAGATGAAAACATTTCTTTTCTTTTTTCTTTCTTTTTTGTTCTTCTAGGAAAAAGAAACGTAATTTGTTTTCAAACGAAAATACTAATTGGAATTTGTATTCAATAAAACTTTATTCATCAGACTAGAAACAATATTTTTTGCCTGTTTTCAAATTAGAAATTTTAAACATTAAACTAAAACAAACCAGAGTTGCTTGGCTTTAGACATAGTAACTGACTCTTATTAATTTTATTTTTGATTCGGGTTATCCATTTCTTAATGGTTACGCAAGTTTCGGTGGAAAAAATATAATAAAATGATCACGAAAGGCGAAAATAAACAAGAATCAAACAAGGAAAAGAAACATAATAGACCAAAAAATAAATAGCCTCAAAACGTGAGATAATCTTTTGTTCTTGATAACTTCTTTTAGTAATGAGCGTGCTGTTTTATTTTCTATATTCCCCTTACTTAATCTGGTTTCGACGAATAAGTTTGGAAAAAAAATGTTTAAAAATTTGAAGACGTCATGCTATATTTTTCTTTTTACAAAGAAATGTTCATATGACGTTAGAGGATTACAAGCTGGATAGGCTAAAGTAATTTATAAAATTGATCAAGTAAGAACATCTTTTTGTATATAAAAAGGAAACATAATGTGGAAATTCATGTGTGTTGAAAAAAATAAACACAAGAGTTGAGAGAAAATGTGGGTGTATTTCGTGAATCGTGCCAGATAGTGTCTGGGTTGCCAACTGGTGCATAGGACCAAATAACACTGTAGAAAGAGATGAGTTAAGGGGTTTGTTGATTGCTAACCATGTGCCAAGGTGTCCCGATCTTTAATATTCAACTGATTAGCATGTTTCGAGACTACGAGGAGATGCTGTAGGTTTCGAAGCAGTTGTCCATAGTTATCTTCCTTATCTTTGAGTTTTCAGAGATATTCATAAGTATGTATGTATGTATGTATGCATTGTATATTATATTTCTATACATCCTCTGTATAACGAGATACCAACTATTATTTCTTCAGCCGTATACGCTTTTCCGTTATGTAGAAATAAACATGTTGTACATTTTTAAACTTACAGCTTTCTCAAAATAGTCGTGTCACAGTAGAATAATATAGATACTCTATGTCTTCAGTTACTTTCTACAGAGAAGATAGTTTACTTCTTGAAGTAAAGCCAAAATTTTACTGATAACAACTGTCAAAGTAAAACATGTGATTAGTGTGAAAAGGAAATATAGCTTTCAAAGATATTCTCTCCTAAGACTTCGCTGTTAGTACTATCTGTATGGACTTTGCACAATATCAACCATCAAACACTTCAGAAAATCACAATTATATTTGTGCATGTACATAATTATGTTTATTTATATATACATACATATATATATATATATATATATATATATATAAATTTAAGGAATGGAGAAAACGCATGTTATAACTGCATACTTTATTCCGATATGCGTTTCGAAGAATTACAATTTATGCGATCCATAGGAATCGGCGATGTTAGAAATGTAAACTTCTCCTCAGGGAAATGCATGGGAATCATCTTATACACATATATATACATATATATATGTACATACGTATGTATGTGTTTGTGTGTGTACAGAGTGCTCGAGCTAAGTTTATCGAGTTTCTTTGTTTCTTTTTTCAGGAACTGCAAGCATGTTGTATAGGTGAACAATCAGCGGCGTTGGAGAGCATAATGATTAATCTTGCAGTTGACAAAAAGTTAGTATACATGGTGAAATGGAGGACACCTGAATATTAGAAAAGTCTTACATGTGTAATGATGATTCGTACGGGGTATCAAAATTCCGACAACACGAATGCTGCTCAATGGTCTGTGAATACTGTATAGGCTTAAAGATGCAACGGAAACTACGAAGTCGTGACCAGCAGAAAAGGACACAGCAGGGGTTCTAACTTGTGTAAAAAGTTTAGAACTACAATACTCTCCTATATAATGGTGTGTTTATGCCCGCGTATCATAGTGGTTCAGCAAAAAAGAGTGATAAAATAAGTACTGGTGTTGATGTGTTCCACTAAAACCCAGCGGGTTTATGTCCCAGCATCGCTGGAATCTAATGACTGAAGCAAGAAGAAACCCAAGGAAAATGAATACAGCTGAAATAAATCTTCATTTAATATATAATCTGTAAGTTCATAATCTATCTCAAAATATCATCGACACCTGAATTGTATTCTAGAATTTTCCATACGGTACAATAATAAGTAAAGCTCGTAGCGTAGTGTATTAAAAATACTGCCAAAAACTTATTCTAAAGCAGTAAAACCAAGTATAAAATTCTCTGTTGCTTACAAAACAATACCTCACACCTCTACTTCAACAACCATATTCAATTGTTTTAATTTCTCTTATTTACTGTTTTTGATTGACTGACACAAAATTAATTTTAATGGAAGGCGAGACTGTATTTATTTGACTGCAAGATCTCTCTGTGGAAGGAACAGAGTGTATATAAACTGTAATTTACGATTCACTAATACACACATAAATATACATATATATATATATATATATATATATATATATATATATATATATATATATATATATATATATATATACATATATATATATATATATATATATATATATATATATACATACATATAAATGTAAACATATATATGCATGTGGGGGAATAAGTATGCGTATATATATCTATGTGTGCATAAATATGTACGTATATGTATACATATGTATTTATATGGATATATGTATATATATGTGTATGAGTGCGTGTCTGTGTTCGTGTGCACATACACATATATATGTATATATATATATATATATATATATATATATATACATATATATATATATATATATATATGTATATATATATATATATATATATATATATATATACGCATATATACACGTAAATTCATGCATGCATATATGAATATGCATGCATGTTTGTCTGTGTGTGTCTGTGTGTATATATGTGTCTGTGTGTCTGTGTGTCTGTGTGTCTGCGTGCCTGCGCATCTTGCATGAGTGCGTAGTTATATGAACCATATGCGTACCTTTTCACTCTAACCTATAAAAATAAATAGATTTACTGCCATTAGAAACCCTTTAAATGCAGACTTTGCAGGCAAACCTGGCAGATATAACAAATTAATTAAATCACCATACAATTAATTGGAGAACAATTCTCGTAGAATTATTAACAACCTCTTCCTAGACACTCTAATTGAATTATTTAATAAACTATTCAGCAATGCTACTTGACATGCACTGTAGAATAGCAACTTCTTATCATTGTTACTGACGAATTGCAGTGCTATAGTATCTGTCTTCGTTTCTCTCCGTCTGAGCATGTGTACGTACGTTTTCATGTCTTCATGAATGTATCGTTCACCCTGTATGTGTGTATGTGTCTTTGTTTATGCATGTGTTGAATATTTTGTGTATATTTATGCGCATTTGTATATTTTTAAATATTTTTTAATCGTTTAATTTTTACGATACAAAAGCATTTTATTTATTTTTGTGTTTTTAAAGTAATTTATTTATATTTTCATACGGATTTTACTTTCGAGCAAAAGGAGAAATGAAACACACTCGACTGAAGGTCTGCCATAATTAAGTTTTGAGTTCAAATATCCGAGAGGCACGTGATTTCTCCTACTCCTCCGTCAGTTACGACGACGAGTATTCCAGTCGATTCCGATCAATGAAACGCTCTTCTCGTGAAATTAATGTGCAAATGGCTGAGAACTCAACAAATACACGTACCCCTCCCGTACGACACAAGGGAATTCGGTGTGACACAGATTGTTACAAGGCTGGACATTTCTTATACAGGAACTGGTAATTTTTGCCAGCTAAACGAATTTGGAGAAGCGTGAAATAATGTGTCTTGCTGAAGGGCACATGGCGCCGCTGAAAATTGAACTCACAACGTTACGATTGTGAGCTTAATACTCCTAACCACTAAGCCAAGCGCCTTCCGGGTATCACTAATATAATGAATAGATACATTATTTACATTATTTACATTTGACGGATATTTGTCCTCATCTTGTTTGTTGTTAACACAATGTTTCGGCTGATATACCATCCAGCCTTCATCGGGTGTCATGCGGAAATTTCGATGTTGTTATTGTTATTATTATTATTATTATTATTCAGGTACTGCCTGGAATTGAACTCGGAATCTTGGGGTTAGTAGCCCGCACTTTTAACCACTATGCCATATGCCCGTGGCAACAAACAAGATGAGGACAAATATCCGTCAAATATGCTTACAATAATAATAATAACAATTATAGTGATAATAACAATAATAATAACAACAATAAAAACAATAATAACAGTAATAGTAATAATACTTAAATAGTAGCAATAATGATAATAATAATCCTGAAATTATGGCGGAGGGGACTTGTTGATTACATCGACTCCAGCGTTTCACCGTTACTTAATATATCAACCCCGAAAGGATGAAAAGCAAAATTGATATCGGAAGAAATTGAACTCAGAACGTACAGACAGATGAAATGCCACAAAACATTTCATGCAGCGTGCTAACGGTTCCAACGGCTCGCCATCTTAATAATAATGATGATATTAATAATAATAATAATAATAATAATAATAATAATAATAATAACAATAATAATAATAATAATAATAATAATAATAGTAGTAATAATAATAATAATAATAATAATTATAATAATAATGATGATGATGATGATGATCATAAATTCTATCCTCGTACATAGTCAAACACAGCAATCAAAGTTTATTAGTGACAATTAAGAGAAGATATATGATCAATAAAAAAGTTATTTTATCGATTCCAGAGATGTAAACGGAGGCAAAATAAACCAGATACGTAAATATCATTGCATGACTAAGTTATATATTTTATGCTCATAAATGATTTTTTATATCTAAAGAATGGGCATATATCGGAAATGAAGGTTATTGGTATATTTTGATATCAATGAAAGTATTTTATTATTAGTCTGCATTTGTAATAAACATTTTTTTCTTTAATTTTCATCGGATTGTTCAGAAGGAAGGGTTTCTATATGTGGTGTTTTTGGGCCCCCTGATATCTATGAGAGTGATGTGGTTAACGTCCATTCTGAAAAGCTGCGGTGTCAAAAAAAATCAAAAATTATCAACTAGATTATGGCTGGGAGATAACAGTTTACTCAAAATAGCTGCACTGTGCTTACACCACGGCCACAAATCGGTTGTGGAACCTGGGAGGCATACGTCCCTCGCTGTGTCCTTGAGGAGATCTTCGAACAACTCCTTCACCTTATTTCTTTAATGCCCATAAGGGGCTAAACATAGAGGGGACCAACAAGGACAGAAAAAGGTATTATGTCGATTATATCGACCTCAGTGCGTAACTGGTACTTATTTAATCGACCCCGAAAGGATGAAAGATAAAGTCGACCTCGGCGGAATTTGAACTCAGAACGTAACGGCAGACGAAATACCGCTAAGCATTTCGCCCGGCGTGCTAACGCTTCTGCCAGCTCGCCGCCTTTCATATTGGCCACCAGCTCTGCCTTACTGTTGCAGGCAAATCGATTGATGTTTTTCGCATAATCGCACTCCATATATACATGGTATTACAATCGGGTTATTAAGAGGCCAGAGATTGAATATAGTGAAGTCGTAGAAATTCTTCGACAAACACTTTTGACTTTTTGAGGAGATATGGCAAAGAGCCGAATCAAACCATTTTCAGCAATTGCTGACCATAATCTGTAGCAGTGTCATCTAGCCGCCTGAACTGAGCCTAAGGCTCCGTTAAAACATGTAGAATGAATTCTCACGTAGAGATAGAGACAGAAGGCTTGGTGTACGTCCTTCAGCTGGCCACGTCTTTGTAGTCTCCCTTGCATCTATCCATAATATGTAACACAGCTTTTACAGTGTTTTATGTATGTATGGAATGTATTCATTTCTTTCTTTACTGTTCAGTCAGTGTTGTCTGAATGATACAATGCGACATTCAAAAGTTGCTTGGACTGACCATCACTTCCTCTGACATAAATCCTATCGATATCATTGTTAAAGTGGACGTTACCAGTGGTGGTCATTACTTTTCTGGTTTTGATGTCCAGGCTGCACATCTCATCCAGTCCAATATCCCAAGTGTCGATACTAGCACTAGTCCTGCAAAAGCATTGTGAGATATGGTCTTGTTATATGCAACACTGACATGCACATTTTCAGGAGTCTACAGAACTCTTTTGTTATTTTGGCTTTAGTTACCAATATTCTGATCGATTTCGATGTATTTATAGCTTTCATCATTTGAGATAGGGGGAGAGACAAACTGTTGATGTACATTCTCTCTTGATGCCGGTCATATGACCAGCATATAACTTTCAGTCATCAACATAAAATGTGTACGTATATATGTGTACACTAACACATTCAGATTCTTAATAGTTTTGCAATACCAAATTCTACTCACTAGTAATAGGTCAACCGATGGATATAGAAAAAGATATATTTTCTTTATGAGCAGCACACGGGGTCCGGACCGATTAATCATGATAATGGTATAGTAAACATTTCAACAGCGCAATCATACATGCACCTGAAACAATGTCTCGCAACTGAACCTCATAGCCACTCATGTAATTTTATAAGGTAGCAAAAAGTTCCAAATAAAATATTTAAAAAAACACATGATTTATTACATTTCACTAGCACAGATCGAATCGATTATCACACGAAAATCTCATCCATTTCCTTTATAAAAAATAAGAAAGTTCAGCATTTGCTAACACGTAAAGGTTTAGATGAGAAATTTTCTGCTTCCTATCAATTGGTTGTATAAGACTTTATCCCCCCACGTCAGTAGTATTGCTGATAGTCGATAACGTAATCAAGTTATTCACTTTGAATTCTAATCTTAAATTCTAAATTACTATTCTCTTAAATGATATATCAACTTGCTGTCACACTATGATATACGTGATAAATCTCTACGTTATTATGAATAATTACAGACGCGTAATTATAGAAGATATATGTAAGATAACTACCGTTCTTAGAAAAACCCAGACAGTTTTCTGGTGTTTTGAAATTTTATTTTCGGTAAAGGCGTCTCTTTTCATTTCAAAATATGTTATTATATTTCAAGATTAAGGAAGTAGATATTATACAAGCATTTCCGAACGAATTTTGTTAAATTACTTATAATTAAAGAATTAAACAGAACCAAGATATATTTGTGGTAGATGTTATTAATACACTGTTGTCGTATTTTGTAATTTAAATACTAATTCAACGGTAATTTTATTCCACAGTTAGAATATGTTGTTAGCTAGCGAGTTTTATGACAATATCATATAATTTCATGATAATAAAATTATCGATTTATCTTAAAGTTTTATTAACATTCATTGAATATATGTAATATCGAAATGGCTTAGCGCCGGACAGAAGAATCATCTCAAGTAAAATTGATGCCATCTTTGACCACGCATTCGACAAGACATTTACGAATTCAAATCAATTGATGCTGCAAATACTCTTATTGGGGCTAACTAATCACTTTTCAATCTATACTTTAAATGAATTCACACGTTGAAAGATGCAAACGTTCTAATTAAAGCTAAGGAAATTCCTTACAAGTTACATTTTCGACGGTTTAGAATCTAAATTAAAAAAACTCTCTCGAGGGTCGAGTTTTCCTCTCAATCCCTAAAAGTTAATTGAAATGTGCATTTCTGATATATTATAATCTAGTTGTCCGAAACATAGTAATTGTTCCTTGTATAGGTCTGCCATCAGAAACTAATTGCCATCTAATGAGTAAGAGTTTAGACATTAACTACACGGACAGAAATTGAAGAGAGCCATTATAACTTCCCACACATAAATGCATAGAGGCACACACATATACAAAAACAGGCACATATAATAATGCACACACACATGTATGTATATATATATATATATATATATATATATATATATATATATATATATATATATATATATATATATATATATATATATATATATACATGTATTTATATGTATATACATATATATATAGGTGTATATAATTATACACACCCACATATATATGTTTCTCCACTAAAATATTTTCTAGATTATATATACATACATATATATACACACATACACACACACATACATCCATACATACATATTTATAAAGTAGTAAAGAAAAAGAATCTGAAAATGCAGGGGTCTTTTAAAAGAATTTATTAACTTAACCCGTTTCACTCATTTAAAAAGCGTTTCAAAAGTATCAGGTTTTGTGTATCCTCTATGGTGTCAAAAATTAATTTACAAAAATGTGTTCAAATTAAGTGATAGAGTCTTTGACAATGATAAGAAAAGAAAGGTTTGAAGCTCCGTATATCCTCTGTGACGAGTCAACAAAAAATTGATATGTATATATATTTAATTAAATATATATATGTGGTCTAATCACTGAATATCAGGATTATTACCATAGTAACGAAGCTAATGCATGGAAAGGGAAATCGCTTGGCACAGATTGACCTTGATCTTTGTTGTGTATGTGCACTAAGTTTTTAAATTTCTAGCTTACTTTCGCTGTTTGCAGCAGTGCCTTGAAGAAAGGTCAGTAACGTGTGATCGTCGCATAGCCTATGACAGAGAAAGCTGAGCACAGAATCTGCATCAAATTTTAACCACAAGGTTGGCGATACCTGCTCAGACTCATATACACAGTTTTCAAAAAGTTGTCGTCGCTCTCGATACAGTCAAGATCTAGTGCAACTGAAGCCAGAGTGTTTTTTTGGTCAGCTGAAAGCAGTTATGGTACATGGCAGACAGACGTTTCATACCCAAATCTTCAGTGATAATGGACTGAACTGAACCGTAATTAATCTCCATATCCTCTGATAACTCACAGATGGTGATTCGACGATTTCCTCCTCACAGTTGCACGTATATCTGAGATGTCTTTCTCACTTCTGCTGGTTGCAGGTCTCCCACAATGTTCGTCAATATCGACATTTTTCGGCCATCTTGGAAACGTCTGAATAATATTTTCGCACAAATCTATCAAATTTCCTTCAAGAGAAGCAAACATATCGAGAAAGGCAACAAAACGTTCCCAGATGTCTCTGTTTTTCTATGCAAAACTGATTTGTGGAAAAAACGTTGAGTAAACATTTCAACCTCAAACAGAATTTCTCATAGACATCACTGGAAGTATTCTACATTCTTTACTAATTGTGTTCTACTTATAATGCTCCAGTAAACCATACATATTTTATACATCATTCATTTACGTCTAAATTCATTTGAATGTAACTTTGTATTTTTAAACTATTAATAACGTCAGCTCCGTTTCTTTCCAAGTTTTCACCTGATTAAAATAATAAGTTTGATTCGTAGGCATCTGATAAACACGAGAAACTCACAATTATATCCTCAGAGGGTACCTAGCTATGATTGGTGAGGCGTGACTTGGCATTCATGAAGTTTATAATGGTATACACACACACACACACACACATAAAACTGCATCTATGCATATGTGTAACTGTGTGTCAGTGTCTGTGTGAATATGTGTGTGTATGTATAAAAATGTAAATACAGACGCACACACAGGCACATATATATGCACACACACACACACACATATATATATATATGTATACACACACACATAAATGTGCATATGTATGTGTAAAATATAGGCAAAATGTACATATTCACTCAAATATATAAATATAAACACAGACAACAATGTGCCCATGAGGAGCACAGTTATGTCTGCATGTGCCTACATATGTGTGCTTGCGTGTTCTTTGTGTATAATTGCGTATATATATATAGAGAGAGGGGGGAGGGGGGAGAGGGGGAGAGGGGGAGGGGGAGAGGGGGAGAGGGGGAGGGGGGAGAGTTTGGGAGAAGTAAGCACTTTCCATGGAAGTGAAGAGAAAGACAAACGGCTTCGAAAATACACTTGCAGTATTTTAGATTCTAATTTTTTTTTTGTTACTTCAACTCGAACAGTTTCATAATTTCAGTTTTCAAAAGTTTATTGATGTTCTCTATATAATGACATGAGGTAAACAAAGATTTCTATTTTCCCATTTTACAACAGATTTTGGTAAATGTATAATAGTAATTGCTTCTTTTGATAATATTTTATTTAATATTTTACATAGCTACCAATAGTTTAATATCTGTTATTGAGTATATAGCTTGAATTGCTGTGTTATACGCTCGTGTTGTTGTTGTTTGTTCCTTCTCGAGCCATGTCAGGCTCAGCAGGGCCGGTTTCCCGGTTTCATTGGCGTATAGGTTCCCCACCTGGCGGTTTCATCGGCGTATATATTCCCCACTTGGGCGGGACGCCGGTCCGTCGCAGGAGGAAGCAGTAGGAGAAAGTTTTGGCGAAAGAGTCAGCAGAAATTCGCCATTACCTTCTGCCGGAGACGCGTAGAGCCTAGATGTTTCGCTTATAAACATACACAAATCGCTCAGTGTGAGATTCGGACCCGCGAGTGCGCTACTCTAGCCACAAAGCAATGTGCCGCCACGTGTTATACGTTTGTGTGTATATAAATACTTCGCTTTGATGTACTTGTTATTTATGTACGTTTTTATATTTTGTTGAGTCATGGTTTGTATTTCTGAAATATATTTCCTTTATTTTCCAGTATTTGTCTTGATTTCCAGTGAATATATGACACATTATGTGACCATTTATTTGGGTGATTTGCTTGTAGCAAGTACTGGGCCCCATATTTGTTGAGGACGAAGCTCTATTCTTTTCTACTCTAGGTACAAGGTCCGACATAATGAGTGACGGGGTCAGTCGATTTCATCGACCCGTGTACGCAAGTAGTACTTAATTTATCGACCCCGAAAGGATGAAAGGCAAAGTCGACCTCAGAGGGATTTGAGGAGGAAGTTATATTATATAGTGTAGGCACTGTTTCTCTTATGCAATACTCTTTATACAAAAAAAAAACACATATTTCTACGTAGTCAAGTAATTTCTTTACGCAAAATGTTTTTCTTGATTGGAATTTATAAGATATGCATTTTAAAAAATCACGGAATATTCTGCAGTTGGACTTAATCCTCTTTTTGACTGTGTTTTAGAGTTTAATCTGGTACTTGTAAAAACAAACTATTCAAATCAGGTTTCATTTTATTTTTCTTTTGAATAATTTGTTTTTGGAATGTCTTGCTTTCATAGGTCTATCGTTAGATCTTACGAAAATGCAACATATTTCTTACTACACCAGTATTCAAACATAATTATCTTTATGTTGCTATTACAGAGTTCCGGATTAATTTTAACATTTATTTGTCAATAAAACACAGTTCTCTGCATCAAAAACATGTCGCGGTGATCTCAACGATAACAGAAAATTTACGATTTTCTCGGTATAGAATTTTTTATATATATATAACAATTTACATCTATGGAAGCATCTGTACAATGGACATTGATAAGCATAAAGACACTTCTTTTATTACTTGTTTTATTAAACGACGATTTTATATCCTTTTTGTGTTAATTTTATTTTATTTGCATAATTCTGGATTATATATTGATATTTCTATGACATAGAATACAATATATTCCTTTCCTATAAAATAAAGAGCCGTATACTTGTATTTGATAATTAGATACAACATGAAATGTGACGTCAATAACTGCCACAATATATTTTAATGGCATAAATGATGATAACAGAAACATTCTGTTTTCTAAATCGAAACCGCCTTACATTTTACCACTGTATTTTCAAATATCCATTAACCTTAAAAGTGCAATGTAATAAATGTTGATCTCTTTCGATTGGCAAGAAATAGAAACGATTTCAGTAATTTAACGAAATTTTCTTAAGGCAGTAAAAACTAAACGCGCGCGCACGCAAACACTCACACACACACGTGTGTGTATAGATGATATTTCTATGACATGTATATATATATATATATATATATATATATATATATATATATATATATATATATATATATATATATATACATTTGATTGCAACCAAGCTGGGGAACCGCCTTGAAAAATTTTTAGTCGCATGAATCGAGCCCAGTCCTTTTTTATTTTATTTAAGCCTAGCATTTATTCTATTTGTAACCACTAAGTTACGGGAACGTAAACACATCAACGCCGGCTGTCAAGCGGCAGTAGACGACAAACACAGACACAAACACATGCACACACACACACAGAGAAACACACAAACACACACACACACACACACACACTCTCACTCTCTCTCTCTCTCTCTCTCTCTCTCTCTCTCTCTCTCTCACACCTATTTATATATATATACATATATATCCGATGGGCATCTTTCAGTTTCCGTCTACCAATTCCTCCAGCAGTACTTTCGTCGGCCCAAGGCTGTAACACACTTGCCCAATGTGATACGCAGTGGAACTGAACCTGGACTCATATCGTTAGGACATAATTTCTTTAGTACACAGCTACACTCACATACATACAAACACACACACACACACACACATATATACAGACACACACAAATATGTATTTTCTACGGCAACAGTATCGAAGTGTCTAAGTGTATATTTTGCTTCTATAACAGTATAGTAAATTTTATAGTATTGACATTGTTATGAAACCGAATCTGTCCATTGGTTTTGGTGATTGCTCTGTTTTTCTGTTCTTCCTGCTTTTTACAATCACCATTGGAGTAATGGCTCAGGAAATTAAGTGAAAAGTCCAAATCCGAAAAATTCGTGTTACCATAACAATACAATAACTGTAGCGAAGTTAACGGCACTGAATAATTTGCATTTTCTCTAACATTTTAATTAATCGATTGAATAGATTGGCATATTTCGCTCTAGCATCACCTCTGATCATGGTTGTAGGGGTCCAACACGGAAGCCTGTATATGGATAGAAGCAACAGCTTCCTCGCTCTACACTTGACTCTCTTCGACGAGGAGAATTCATGGTACAAAGGGGTTCTAGATTCATTCTCTCAGAAAGAAAAATAACACTGCATAACTATGTCACTCAAAGTTGCTGCTGATATCTTTAGCGTCATTAAAATAACACCGTTAACAAAAACTGGCTTTACAGTCCGGGATCAGAAAATAATCAATCTGTAAACGTTTCAAACCTATACAAAGTGAGTACCACAATTCAGTACTGTTCAGTACCACAGCTCGGTACTATTCTCACATCTGCAGGAGGGATTCTACAAAACATTTAAATGTCATGACTGACATCACACTCCTTAGATTTGGTTATGTATATGACATCGCCTGATTATACATCCTTACAGCCAGTACAGAAACTACTGCTCTTTGGAAGGACTGATTTCTATCGAAAATTTCAAGAATTTACTCCTTGCACGTGCATTTCTCATGGACATGAACATGAATAAAATTAACTCTATCGATCTCATAGCTCTGAACGTGTTTGTAAAGAGCACTCGTATAATCTAGATATTGTGTCAGAAAATGATTAGAAATATCTTTATGTTTCGAGTTGATTGTGTTTACTTCATTATAAATATAATTCGTAGTTACAGTATTGGGAACAAGAGGAGAAGAAGTGAATTGTGCAACTAGATGTTTATTGTAATAGTTAGTACTTTGCTTTGTTTTGTTAAGATACCTCATATCAGTCAGTCGTTCCACGATATTAGTATGTGTTATAGATGCGCCTTCCAAATGTGAGAACTGTATTCAGCTGAGGGACTCACTTTGTATAGGGTACGTAACTGCTAGGAGATTAACAAATGTTTGTCTCTGAAATGAAAGGTAAATTTCCCTACACATAAGGATGTGATAGCATCAGGGAAAAATCCTCAGTGGTTGTGGTAGCTAAAGATATGAAACAACCCCGAGGTCCGTAATTGCACGTTGTTGACATTGTTCATGCAGTTTAAATGTATACCATTATATAAAACACGCCCTGTGTATTATTTGAGCAATTGTGTTATTGCTGTATCATTGTAGTTTCTTTTGCGCGTTGTATTAGACTACTGTAAAAGTTGCAGGACTATTTCATGCTACTAGCAATACTTTGGCCTGTATGAAGCAGTAGTTCTTCAGCAGCATGGCGTTATGTGATATTGCTGATAATATATGGCCAATGGCTATAATATTTGACATACTTGACCAATTTCTATTGAACCAGGAGTTTTGGTAATGGATATAGCTTTGGAGGTGTTCTGACTGTGAGTATAGGTAGGAACGGGGACGAAGTCAACTGTAATGTCCTCTATGTATAAAAATGCATGTGTTGCAAGTATTCCAAACTGATTGAAATTCCATATATTTTGCTTCTCCGAAAGATAAAGAGAACGTTTTAAATTTCCTAAATTGATTTTCTATAAACGAATCATATTAGTTAACTACCATTCATTAAATTACTGCAATTTTGTTTCTCAACTTCACGTTACAATACACTTTATGAGGCAAATTCCTCGTATTAGCAAAATCCTGTAGCGCTATTGACATAGGTCTGTAAATACTTAAAATATACAATTGATCTGTCATATTAGGTGACTGAATTACACAGAATCGTTCTTAGTAGTAGTTTAAATATTATTAAAATACACCTGCATTCTTATCGAAAGTATGTAAAGACCTCATTGCTATACGCATTAAAACTGAATACACAAGTAAATACAAGAATATCATAACTATTTTACATTGTAGAATTTAATCAAAATCTATTATTCCTTGTGACGTAAATTTCTAGGTGTATTTGTAAGTTCCTTATCGGAATCCATACGATTATGTGATACACAAAACTGTATATATGTCCAATGTCGGGTTAAATCATGATAATATATTTATGGTACAGTAGTAGGCATTTCATCTTTTATTGGCGAAAGGAAAATGAAGAAATGATTCTTATATCGGGACATATATAATATGAACCATACTGAACAAAATTCGAGCCATATTCTATGTATTAATATGTTTATTTCCCCAACGTGTTATTGAAACAAAATAAGTTATCTCATCGAGCCAAGCCTATATGACTGGGATGAATATGCACATATCGAAACTTATCGAGATTTTATTAAAGACTAGCAGAAAGATCACCCTCCGAGCGGTTTTTTCTGGTAGCCATTTTATATTTTCACATTTGATTCCCAATTGTAAGAATTTTTATATTGGCTGCCGTCGGGCCTTTGCTGCTGAATGTTCCTTTCCAGTCGCATATTTTGGAATTCTTTCGGTTGAACTCGCAGAAATGCCAAAGTGAACAATTAGTTTTGTTCGTTAATTTCCGTAATTTTTTTTATCTATCTGCTTTTGTTATAAAATGAAAAATGTATTGAACGTGTATATCAAATGGACGTGAGAGAGAGAGAGAGGGTTAGTGAGTGAGTGGGCGAGTCAAGGTGCGTGTTGGCATGTATACGTATATACACAAATATGCATGCATCTTTGTGCATGTATGTGTGCGTGCGTGTGCGCCTATGTGTGTGTGAGAGAGAGAGAGTGAGTCCCACTTAGACATCACTCTCTCTATCTCTCTCTCTCTCTCTCTCTCTCTCTCTCTCTCTCTCTCTCTCTCTCTCTCTCTCAAAAAAAACACAGACACACGAACACATACATACAAGAAAAATGTATGCATATGTGTTTATGTATGTACGTATATATAAAACATCCCTTCGCTTTCTCTCTCACACACACATACACATACAGAAACACTCACATATATAAAAGTATACAAACGTGCATACAAAAACACACGCGTGCGTGTGTGACTGACTACCAATACATAGAGCTGAACACGGCGCGCAAATAGTAATTAAATATAAAATTGTTACGGAAAATAACGAAGTGTGTGGGTTCAAACGAAGGAATGCTCATATTTTTCTTGACGCTCCATGATGAATTGCAAAATTTTAATGTGATATTTGTGTAATAACGAAATCAGACCTGTAATAACGAAATCAGACCTGTAATAACGAAATCAGACCTGTAATAACGAAATCAGACCTGTAATAACGAAATGAAACGCACGAAAATACATACGTAAACATACACGTATGCATACACATACATACATACATACATACATACATACATACATACATACATACATACATACATACATACATACATATAGGACAGACAGGAGAAATACAACCTCACAGTGCTTCTCTGGCCTGCGTCGATAACGTCACATATTTTTCATATTTGTCCTTTGTACGACATTTCCGAAAAATTTGGCAGAATCGTTTTAGTAACGGGCAAACTCTTTCTCTTTGTTGCATCTATTTATTTTTTGAGCTGAAATACTGCTAAGATTAACTTTCTTTTTCATATTTCTGATGTCGATAGAAATAAAGAAACAGCCTAGACTAATAGATTTGAATGACCGTAACAATGGTTGCTTGAATGCATAGAGACGATTGTCCTTCTAATCCTTAGATTATGAGTGACCACGCCTGTCAGACAAACCACTTTATATATATTTCTAAGCCAGTTATTTCTAGATTACTCTCAAAGGAAGAACACAGCGTGAGTGTATACTTCGACAAACAATTCCATGAATAAGACATTTACTTGTCAAGAAATCAGGCATTATGGATAGATTGTAGGGTTGATGGTGCATGGTAGACAAGTGTATGGTAATCATCGAATTTCGTGTCTACATACATGCTAGTAAATCATCTTCCTGAAGACAACCATCTGTGACCGAGCAGTAATTTTTCGGCCGAAAATTATACAGAGTGTACTTTCTATGTTAAGATAATTAATGTTGTCTAGAATACGAAGTTGCTATCAGTTGTGTGTCTAGCGATCGCATAGAATTCTTCTCACTTACTCTAAAAGGTTTCTTGATGATGTGAAGTGAAAGATCTCATTGTTTCACACAAGCATTTGATTTGCGTCCCTTTACTTTAAAATATCATTATTATTATTATTATTATTATTATTATTATTATTATTATTATTATTATTATTATTATTATTATTAATGCACCCATTTAAAGCCTAGCCAGGCTCATGAGCCCGGTTTCTATGGCGTATGTAATATACAAATCATTTAGTATCCTTATAAAATCAGTGAATTGTTTGAATAATTATTGCTTTTCGACGATAGGACGATTTCTTTATTGTTTCTTCAAATGATCCCTGAAAAAAAAAAATAACATATTAAAGCATAATTTCGTTTGATATCTTAATTCTTGAACTTCATCATTTATTTTTAATAGCTCGTTTCCATTCATTTTATGAACAAGTATATGCGTGTGTGGGGGGATGATGGTGGGTGGAGATTCCTGTGTGGCTGTCTATGCATAGGGGTGTGTGTATATATATGTATATGTAATCGTGCATGTATGCGTAAATTTATGATTGCCACTTGAACAACATACAATTAAACTCCCGGTAAATCTGAAGCAAATTCTTATATTTTCTATAGTGACTGAAGCATGTATTACATTGTAATTTGGGTATGGGTGTGTGGCTGGAACCTCCTTCATTTGGTTGTATAGTGTACTTTACATCACATTGATAGGGCAAGGTGTCTGCCTTTTGAATCGATTCATAAAATAATTTATTTAACGCATAATAATCAAATCCTTTAGTGTCGTTCCTGTGCAGCAATGACAGTATTGCAATAGTAAAATGAATTTTTGCATTTACTATGTTCTGTTGACGCAGTAATTCACCAATCTAATAACAACTAGGAGAGCGGAAAGGACAGCAACAAAAACCACAAATACAGCGAAATTTCATTTCATAACTGACCTAAAATTAAAATTTATTAAGTTGCTTTAGCTAAACAAAAAAATCATTTAGTTTCTGAACTAGCTGAAACTTAATAATTGAAATGGGTCTTAGTGGCTAAGTCGTTAGAATTCTAGACAGAAACCCTACCGAAATGAATTTCTTTTTCAGGATCGATGAGAAAAACGCAGTTCAGAGCAATGGGATTGGCGGAGATATAATGACGTCGGACGGAAGACCATGCAATATCTGTTCTACCTCTGTGCATTTTGAGATCAAATTCCATCCCATAATAGACTTGCTTAAAGTTTGGATGAGCCACACGATTTATGAAGCTGGGGATTAACCAGGTTTTTATTGCGTATTTAAAGTCCATCTAAAGTCGTTTCCATCTAAGGCACTCACTGTATGGTAAAACGAAATGTTTACGTTTAAGATTCATATATTCATATAAATGATTGTTGGAAAGGTCTTTCCTCTATATTGAAAATCTAAAGCAAAACTAAATATATTAGGAATCAACGTGTATTTATCTAGTTGTTGGCACTCCGTCACTTACGACTTCGAGGGTTCCAGTTGATCCGATCAACAGAACAGGCTGCTCGTGAAATTAACGTGCAAGTGGTTGAGCACTCCACAGACGCGTGTACCCTTAACGTAGTTCTCGGGGATATTCAGAGTGACACTGTGTGACAAGGCTGACGCTTTGAATTACAGGTACAACAGAAACAGGAAGTAAGAGTGAGAGAAATTTGTGGTGAAAGAGTACAGCAGGGTTCGCCACCATCCCCTGCCGTAACCTTGTGGAGCTTTAGGTGTTTTCGCTCAATAAACACTCACAACGCTCAGTCTGGGAATGGAAACCGCGATCCTATGACCGCGAGTCCGCTGCCCTAACCACTGGGCCGTTGCGCCTCCACGTATTTGTTATTTTCTATTATATCACTGAAATCTATTATGATACACATTGACGTCACATTTCACGTTTCATCATAATATATTCAGTTTTGCTCCTCTATTCTCGGTTGAAGAACGTAAAGGTAAACAGATTTTTTTTTCAAGTGGCAGCGACATCGAATAGAATTGTAACAAATAGATTTATAGCATACGCTGCATTACATATCTTTTACCATTCATGTTATTTGATTTTAGTAATAATTAATTTTTTACTTTTTACTAGGCGTGAAGACAATCTAAGTCGAAGGTTGTGTGAAACCAAATAAATTAACAACAGAGAGAGAGAGAGAGAGAGAGAGAGAGAGAGAGAGAGAGAGAGAGAGAAAGAAAGAAAAAGAGAGGCAGACAGACAGACAGACAAACAGACAAACAGACAGACAGACAGACAGACAGACAAACAGACAGGCAGAGACAGAGACAGATAGACAGACAGATAGGCCAGGAAACTGACCAGTAGAGACAGACAGACACACACAAATTGAGTTTGAAAGAGGAAATTTCTAGGCTTTCTCTCTCTCCTCCTAAAATTTCCTCTGATACCACTAGAGACTATTTAAGATAAGATATAAGAACACAATGGACATTGTACTCCGTTTTGTAATAAATAAACAACAGTCTAAGATAAAAATGAAGGACGTTCTTATGAGTGGCATATGTTGTCAGAATCTATTTACACTAAACGGAAAAACGCAAATTGAGTTGTCTCTAGTTAAATGTTGATAATTTTTTACACCTTAATTATTCAGATCTCTCTATATGTGATACGCCGATATAACGAGAGTTACAACCAAAGCAAAAGAAATTTAGATCCCATAATGCATTTTGTGTTGCTCAGTATTCGTACTGCCTATAAAAAACATTTCAAAAATTGTTAATATTTTCTATGAAATGCGGAATTAAATTTTAATGAAAAATATCATTACGAATGACTGTACCAGTTCTGTTAATGCTAAGATGAAAATAATAAAACAAATAAGCAGAAAATTCAAATAAGACGGAATTGTAATAATTGTATTATTTTTTTATTCTGTTATACGCTTCTGCCCTAAGGCTGTGACCATGCTGTGTCACTGCCAGTGTAATCACATGTTCAATCTTATGTGATTGGCTTTTGACGAAGCAGGGAGTTCGACACTGCAGCCCTCTTTTGAGTTTCCTGCCATATTATAGGTTCACCTGAGGCCTTGGGTAGCAGGAGGTCAAGTTGTTTCTTGAAGACATCTACTCCTACTCCATGAAGATCCCTCAGATGTTCTGGCAAAGCATTAAATAGCTGATGGAACTCGAATCCCAAGTTACTGCAGTTCCTGTTCCTTACTCTAGACGGGTTGACTGGCTTTTAATAATCTAAATATATTACATTTGCGTGAATTGTTTCATGTAAATTCCTGGCTTACAAATTCCTAAAAACAAAAGTAAGGAAAGGAAAATAAGCTCGAGTCTGACACAGTTAAAAATATAGCAATATAGCAATATAAGAACGACAAAACCAAAGGCCATAAAGTTGCGTATTATATTCTAATGCATTCTCTACTTTCTTAGATTTATATAGTTACCATTATTGCATTTTCGCTTCTATGATTATGCAAGTTTCACATCAAAATCTCCTTGATGTTCGACGTATGTTATATGCATTACCTTTTTGTGTATATGAAAGTTCTCCGATTGCCTGTTCACATTTCAACTCTTTCTTTACTTATCACAGAAATGCATTGGCTTTCACAAAGCTGAAAGGCCAGAGAGGACACTAGTACACAGATTGTGGAAGTTTGAGAACCAGATTGTTAAACAAAAACCTCAAGTGCGACAGTATCCATAGTGCATTAATATAAGGATTAATACCTGAAGTCACGTTTCCGTCGTCATTACCATTCCCTTCTCGTCATTTTCTAAGCCCGCAACTGCAGCCACCCGGCATCAAGTAATAACATAGACGATGATATTGATAATATTCCTAGCCATATTATTATTTATTGCCCTGGCAATAATCATATATTCATGGAATAAAGACATGGGAGTGAAGGAGCTATTCAAGAACACACGGAATGTGATAGATTATCAAAGATGAAGACATCTTTCGACACTGTGACACAGGATGGAGCAAATTTTGTATATCTGAAGGCCGCATTGAATTCAATGTAATTTGAGTGGTTCATTCTTTTGACGATGTTCCGAACTATATGAATGTAAAATGTAAAAATGAATATTTAAAGTAAGAAATAAAGATATTAAACCAACATCTTAATGACTTTATCATAAATTAAGAATATAAATGTTTTACTAATGTGATAAACAAAAGTGTTTCCATGCAAACTACGTGCAAATGTCCTCCACAGGCTACATTTTAGGGTAATAAAATCTATAGATTTCC
The DNA here is from genome assembly GCF_046866305.1 of Octopus bimaculoides. Classification (NCBI taxonomy): domain Eukaryota; kingdom Metazoa; phylum Mollusca; class Cephalopoda; order Octopoda; family Octopodidae; genus Octopus; species Octopus bimaculoides. Next base: position 17,183,475 of record NC_142934.1, on the reverse strand, counting down.
CATACCTAGTCTATTACATTTCCCCTATTATGATTGTTAGGATCCTGTCATTTTGTCATTGTAATAACACGCATTATCTTTGTATGGAAACACATTGATACAATGGTAGTCACATGCACAATGGTTAATTTCGTATGCTGGTGGACTGTAAGACAGTAAGCCCTGATATTACATAAATTTTCCTTACTGATATTACATAACTTTTTAAATCTCCTTTCACAATCTGGATGCCAAATAACAACGATGTTTGGCTATCTCCAATCTATTATATTCGATTTTTTGGTTTTGTTTTAAATGCCATGGACACAAATCGGAAAGAAAAGAAAATTTATCAATATTTTTATAATATAAAGTTTTGATAAAATATGCCTGGATTCTATTGCGTATGCATCTCTGTAAAACTAGCAGCCATATCTGGAATTAAGAACATTAGACTATTCAATCGTTTCAACAATCAGTCATTCTGTATTGGCAAATTGATGTCAGGCTTCAAATCTGCATATTGGAGGTGCAATTTTGATTCAACAATGCCATATTGAACGGAAATGATAAAAAAATTGATCAATAAATTCAAATCAAGCGGCATTGCAATTATTGTATGGTAGAGTGACAAAATTAAACAGAGTTCAGTATTTTATATATAATTATGTATTTCTTTCTTTCTTTTTTGTCATTTCTGCTTTATTTAATTATCATAATATTTGTAGCGATTCTGTTTCAGTTATCTTCACATTCAAAACACCATTATTGTCAACGTTATCTCAATTCTTTGTGTTTTTCAAGTGAAACTTTTTGGTTTCCCCTTTTCGTACTTCTATTTTTCTTTATTTACGATGGAAAGAAGCATTGTCTTATTCATAACATAAAGGTTAATGCGTAAAAGGATTGGAAAGATCCTCATAACCAGAAGATGGGGCTAAGGACCCAAACGAAACCGCAGTTGCAACTTAATAGTAATATAACCGAATCTTAAGCTACCGTTTCGGATAATATAGCAATGTTCACTATTTGTGAGCATCATTCATCTTTTCTCTTTTATTTCTTCTTTCAGTCATAGGACTGAGACTATGCTGAGGCAACAGCTCGAAAGGGTTTACTCGAACAAATCGATATTTTTAAGTCTGGTACTTATTCTAATGGCTATTTTGCCAAACCGCTATGTTAAGAGGATATAAGAAAACCAAGCAGTGTTAGGAGACAAACATAAACACAAAGACATACTCACACTACCCCCTCATAACGTATAGACGCACAGAAATATAAAGAGAGAGAGAGAGAGAGAGAGAGAGAGAGAGAGTAAGGAAGACAGAGACAGACAGACAGATACGACGGATTTCCGAAATTTCCGTCTACTAAATACTCCAACAAGACGTTGGACAATCCGGGAGTGTAATAGAAGACAGTTGTAAGGGAAATGAATCCGCTACCACACGAGTGCAAATCGTGTTACTTAACCATATATATATATGCCGGCAATATTAACCAGTAATTTTTAATAATTGATTCAAAGATGATTATAAATGTGATATTGCAGAATTCCTGACAAATGATTGAGCATATTGGGTGGATTTATAAAAAACACTGACACCAGAGTCTCGTGTCCCGACCACAATTCAAAATCAGAATTAGTGAAGACTTCTGAGTTTCACTAAACTACACATAACGGATGAGATATTTTCTGATGTGAAACTAATCTAACTTCAGTGTAACAGGAAAATACACCTATCAGAGCAATACATCAGACGAAAGGTACATAAAATAAAACAAAAGGGTAACCTCGAAAAGTAAGAATCATATTTCTTTCTACAAATATATTTACGCTAAAATATAGTCACACAGAAGTACACACACAAACAAACGCACACATATATGCATATACATATGTACACATATATACACACACACTCACACATCCACTCACACACATATATATGTGTGTGTATATATATGTATATATATATGTATATATATATATATATATATATACCAACGACTTGATCCGTGTGAGTGGCTTTGTTTGACGGAAACTGAATGAAGTACGTCTTGCAGGTGTGTGTCTGTATATGTGTGTGTGTGTGTGTGTGTGTGTGTGTGTTTGTGTCTTTTTGTCTGTTGTTGTCTCTCATCACCGCTTGACAACCGGTATTAGTGTATTTTCGTACCCGTAACGTAAGGGCGCGACAGAATGAGTGGTAGTCTTAAAAATGTACTGGGTTCGATTCATTCTACTCAAAATTCTTGAAAGCGGTGCGCCCCAGCATGACTGCAGTCTAATGACTGAAACAACTAAAAGATATATATATATATATATATATATATATATATATATATATATATGAAAGAAAGTTTGAAAATGCACTTATTTTTAAAAAATATTTATTTACTTAACCAGTTTCACTTTTTTAGAAAAAGATTATCAAAAGTCTTTGAGAATAATAAAAAATGTTAAAAAACAGTCTGAGTATTAAAATGCATATATACATTCTTTGATGATAAAATATATTTAAAGTATAAAGCTTTGTATGAACTTTGTAGTGTTACATACTGATTGTCATATTAAGGTGAAATTGTTAAAAACAGTGTTAAAAACAGTGTAAGAGAAAAAGGCCAGGTCAGTTCCTTCTCAATTTTATTCGATTGTCAAAGAATATGTATGAGAATATGTATATGTATATGTATTTTTCCATATGTGTATTTTCATACACTGTTTTTAACACTGTTTTTAACAATTTCACCTTAATATGACAATCAGTATGTAACACTACAAAGTTCATACAAAGCTTTATACTTTAAATATATTTTATCATCAAAGAATGTATATATGCATTTTAATACTCAGACTGTTTTTTAACATTTTTTATTATTCTCAAAGACTTTTGATAATCTTTTTCTAAAAAAGTGAAACTGGTTAAGTAAATAAATATTTTTTAAAAATAAGTGCATTTTCAAACTTTCTTTCATATATATTTCCACTCGTACGGTATTCCACAACTTTACTTTATTATATATATATATATATATATATATATATATATATATATATATATATATATATAAAACAACCCCCTTCATATAAACCTTTATCAATGACGCTAGTAAATATTTTTCTGTATATTGTAAATCGTAAACAACAAACATACATTTGCATTTGAAGCCTATTTATTCCATTGCTATCGTAAAAGTGTATACAAAAATGCAGTTTTAATGTGAGGCAGTTTCTCTTCCCCAGTGGAGATTGTCATCTGCGTTTATGTCATTTAATGTTTTATGATAGTATTTGACGTCATATTTCACGTGATATCGTTTATTGACTGTTTTACTCCATTCTTACTCCAAGAAGTTAAAGGTAAACAGATTTTTTGTGTAATCTCTCATTCAAAAAAATCCATGTATAGAATTCTAAATAGAAGAGATTCAGCTGCATTTCTCTTTAAAATGGTTCAATTTATTGTAATTTTAGTTTTAATTTATAATATCTTTTTCATAAAACGCAACGTCAATTTTTATCGAAATGTTTCAAAATTCAGTTAAACAAAAGGCTGTGGAGTTGTTTCTAAACAGTTTCATGACGTAGAAAAATTAACATCAAAATCTCATATTCCATCCAACTAAATTTCATTGAAAACTCTCGTATCTAATTACTGGTACCAATTTTGCTATATATAAAATCTTAAGCAGTGAAACGTAAAAGAAAATTTAAGTGAGATCAGATATACATATATATATATATAGATAGATAGATATAGATAGATAGATAGATAGATGGATAGATAGATAGATAGATAGATAGATAGATAGATAGACAGATAGATAAATAGATAGATAGATAGACAGACAGACAGACAGACAGACAGACATACAGACAGACAGACAGACAGATGGATAGATAGATAGATAGATAGATAGATAGATAGATAGATAGATAGATAGATAGATAGATATAGCAACACATAAGATTCATAAGACACTATATTTCTTCATTATGCATTTTCTAACTACTGAATGACATATAATCATTTTATCTAGTTTCAGCTCATGAGCTGTGGCCATGCTGTGGCACCGCCATATAAGCTCTTTATAGATTTTAATGGTTTGAAAGTTATACATTAAAGGAATCTTATAATCTATATAACGCAAATATATTATATGCATTCGTTGTATGCTTATCAGAATTTTTACTGTCTCCCTCAACTTAGCTACTGTTTTCCCCTTATTGTTCGACTTGGTCTATATGGTTTACACTAAGTTGAAAGGCAGGCGTGAAGAAACGCATAGGCGCAGGCGTGGCTGTGTGGTGAGAAGCTAGATTCACAACGTATCTGGTTCTGGTTTCAGTCCCACTGTGCAACACCTTGGACCCGTGTCTTCTGCTATACCCTCGGGGCCCCGACCAAAGCCATGTGTGTGTATTTCGCATGCGGAAAGAAGTGAAAGAAGGTTGTCGTGCGTGTGTGATTGTTTGTTTGTTCCGTGCCACCGCTTGACAAACGGAGTTCGTATGATTACGTTCACGTAAGCTAGAATTTCGGCAAAACAATTCGATAGAATAAGCACCAGGCTTAAATGAAAGAAAAATGTACTGGGTTCTATTTTTTTTTTCATTCGACTAAAACGTCTTCGAGGTGGTGCCCCAGTATGACTGGAGTCTAATGACGGAAACAAGTAACAGATAAAATATAAAAGATACTATGATAGTGCTGACTGTCAGATTTTTTAGTGAAAACATCAAACGAAATAATTTATCTGGTTTATTAACATAAGAATTATTATGTGAATTCGCATTTTCCAAGTCTCGAAAAGGATTTGTCATATCAGCTGCAACCATCCAATATTTATTAAAAATTTGCTGACGACGACAAGGTCCTTGTATGTAGTTTGCTATGGCATTAAATTTAATCGTGTCCTTGTTGATGGATAACAAACAGGAACCGAAGAATTTTGCCCCGGTAAATTTCAAAGAACGATTAGATATTTAGTAAAGACCCTCAACTTCCAATAGTCTGGTACAGCAATGACTACCTACCAATAACTGAAGGCCACAAGCCGGCGAGCTGACAGATTCGTGAGCACGCTGGGCAAAATGCAAAGCAGCATTTCGTCTGTTCTTACGTTCTGAGTTCAAATTCCGCCAAGTTCGACTTTGTTTTTAATCATTTCACGGTCGATAAAATAAGTGGATCACTGGGGTTGTTGATGTGATCAGCTTACCCCCACACACCCCACCTCCAAAATTGTTGAGCTTGTGCTAAAATTTGAAACCGATATTTTAAAGCCGCATTGAATGAATGTTAAATGAAACTTTATTTAACTGTGCACAAATAAGTGTATTTTGTATTGTAAAATTATATTATGAGTACTTACTCTCTTACTTGTTTCAGTCATTTGACTGCGGCCATGCTGGAGCACCGCCCTTAGTCGAACAAATTGCACCCAGGACTTATTCTTTCTAAGCCTAGTGCTTATTCTATCAGTCTCTTTTGCCGAACCGCTAAGTTACACCAGCATCGGTTGTCAAGTGATGCTGGAGGGACAAACACAGACACAAACATATACACACACATACATATATATACATGCATATATATATATATATATATATATATATATATATATATATATATATACACGAAGGGCTTCTCTCAGTTTCCGTCTACCAAATCCACTCACAAGGCTTTGGTCGCCCCGAGGCTATAGTAGAAGATACTTGCCCAGGTTGCTACGCAGTGTGGCTGAACCCAGAACCATGTAGTTGGTAAGCTGGCTACTAACCACACAGCCACTCTTGCGCCTATCGCTAGAATAAGAAACAATAGTGAAAACTATTCTTTAAATGCGTTAATGATCTTTTCTTTTCTTTAGAAACAAGCCTTGAAATGTAGTCGAAAGTGATTAGACTACTATATTGATCCCAGTTCACTATTTATACTGTTGACCCCAAAAAGGATGAATGGCAAAATCAATCTCGGCAAAACGTGAAAATGGCCACGTAAATTTGGAAGATATGTCGTTAAGCATTCTGCTAGCTAGCCGCCCTCCTTCAATGACTTAATGACGGTTTTAAATTTTAACAAAAGGCCATCAATACCAGGAGAGGGAAATTGAACCCAATGGTAATCTGGTGCTTGTTTCATCGACATCGAAATTATGAAAGGCAAAGTCAACCATGGCAGAATTTGAACTGAGAACGTAAACAGGGACGAATGCTACTATGGCGTGCTCACGGTTCTGCCAGCTCGTCGCCTTTTTTAATGGCTTAATAATACAACAAGAAATATTAGGCAATATATGGCTTTATGGTCTCATTGTGAAGCTATTGATAATACATCTCTATATCATTATCAACTACCAGAAATTACTGCAATCAGTTTGATAGAGTTATATAACATCCTGTAAATGTAATACTTAGTCATAAGGGGCATCAGATGCATAAAGATTATATAGAAACGTAACTACTGCAATGCGTCCTTATCTTATATATTATTAGCATTGCATGCTGAAAATATTTAATTCGCGAGAGTAATGTTTTTATAAATTGATTCGAAGTTCCGAATATGCTAAACGGATAGCATGATCTATTAAATCTCCCAAATCAAATTCATGGCAACTATTTTGTTAGTCCTAACAATGGGGGGAAAAAAATTAAGAGAAAGTAAATTTTAAATCTTGCGGAATACGAATCGGTTGATTGAAATAATTACTGAGTTATCGTCTCACATTATAGAACTTCTATCTTGTAAGATCTAGGTAGTTTTAGAATATCTATATCGTGTCGATGGTTTAGCAATTTTCACATTCAAAACTCCTTTTACGTAAAAACTTTGGGGCTGTGCAAAGGATTTTGATAAGTTCGCCCTAAAAGCTCATTTTCAGAAGTTTTAGCATTTGTTTCATACGTTCTGAGTAATATAAAGCTTTGCATTCGCAAACCCGAGGTTAATGTTATGGATGAAAACAATAAGGAATATGTATCATATATTTTGTTTGTACGCCAGGGAAAGACTCACTGTGTATCAAAAGGGATATGCTGTACAGGCGAAGGTTTAAAGTGAATTAACTGCATTGCCTCAATGTACAATACATGTAATTTTTTGTGTTCTCTTTTCATTTCTCTTCTTTGCGTTTCTTTTTTTATCAAAGGTTTCCACAAACCAGGAAAGTCAACGTGGAGTGAAATAGACGAAACATAATAGTTCTGAGAAACAGATTTTTTGTTGTTAAAACCTCAAAAGAAACGTTAACAGCGGTTTATTAACATAAAATTGGCACTTGAATTTCCATTTTCGCCATCTGAATACTTTTCATTTTCAGAAACGTTTGAATACATTCTACTGTACTAACGAAATAATAAGCAAGTTATAAAGTATGCTACCTTTTATACTATGGTATAGCCTCAGAATAACATTCCTCATAATGTTACTTAAATCGAATTGGCTGGGACTCAGTGCAGGAGGTTCAGACCAAACATAAGCCGTTGATTTCATTAAAACATCATATTTGAAGAAATCTTTTAAAAGAAGGAGTAAATTTATATATACACGCATACATACATACATAGATATATTTATATATATATACATACATATATATAAATATATATATGCACATACGTACATACATATATATATATATATATATATACTATCTGTGTATGTATATATCTATGTATCTATGTATTTATGTATGTCTCTGAAGGCTGCATTGAATTCGATGTAATTTTTTTTTTAAAGGCTTCGTTAAAGAAAATTTTTTTACGTATGAAAATATATTAAGAAAATTTGAGGATATTATTATTAATATCGTTGCTGTCAAAATGTAATTATATATATATTTAACATATTAAATAAAATATGTAAGATAACATTTTAATTTTATAATGAATGATTTTATAATGAATTTTATACACTATATGTTATCTTATATTTTTTAATTAGTTTCAGTCACCATCATTGGGAATTTTAGTCGAACGAATTGACCCCTGTACATAATCCTTTGTTTTGAAGTTTGGTACTTATTCTATCTGTCTCGTTTATCAAACCACCATGTTAGGGGATAGTAAAAACACCACCACCGGTTTCCAGGCAGAGGTGGTGATAAACACAGACATACACACACACACAAACATGTAGAAACAGACACACACGCACACACACACACACACACACACATATCCGCACGCACATAGACGTACAAACATACACACACACACATCACACATGCACACACACACACATCACACATGCACCCACCCGCAGCCACACAGATATATATATATTTGCATGTATATATATGAGGGGCTTCTTTCAGTTTCCCTATATCAAATCCACTCAACAGATGAAATTTACCAATGTGCCACGAAGTGGGACTGAATGCGGAACCATTTGATTGAGAAGCAAAGCTCTTAACAGACTGCCATGCCTGTCATAAATAGATAGATAGATAGATACAGATATTTCATCAGGGAAATTATAGTTTCTTAAGAAGTCAAAAACATTTCCCCTAGCGGAGAAAGTTATCAAAGGTCACCTATTTCCTATCCTATTCTAGTCTATCGACTACTTTATTGTACCGGATTTCTATAAAACTAAGTAAGGCATCGATTAATTACACACAAATTCTCCAATGACTCAGTTGGAATTTTTAATGTAATTTTCACCCACTTTGTTGTGTTTTCTGTTATATAATGTGCATAGCAATATAACGTTATATATATAGGCAAGGCTCTTGTACTATAGCCTCGGGCCACCCGAAGGCTTGTGAGTAGATTTGGTAGACGGAAACTGAAAGAAGGCTGTCGTATGTATATATATATATATATGTGTGTATGTGTGTGTGTTATTTCTTTACTACCCACAAGGGGCTACACACAGAGGGGACAAACAAGGACGGACAAACGGATTAGGTCGATTATATCGAATCCAGTGCGTAACTGGTACTTAATTTATTGACCCCTAAGGGATAAAAAGCAAAGTCGACCTCGGAAGAATTTGAACTCAGAACGTAGCGGCAGACAAAATACCGCTAAGAATTTCGCCCGGCAGGTCGCTGGCTTGATTATTATTACTAATATTATCGGATTAATGCTACAAAATTTAGAATCCTAGAAGAACAATTATGAATGAGAATAAAATCACAGTCAATTAGTTTCTTGCATTTATATTCCAATCTAATTACCTCTAAACTAATTATAAAATCTTTATAAGAGATGAAAGCAGTAACTATTCTGACATTGTTTATCGTCACTTAAACATGAATGATCTGTAGGAACCGATGTTACTGCTGTTTTTAACCCCAGGAGGCCGCCTCCTCCGGCTGGTCGTTCGATGCAATCTGCATCCGATATATATATCAAGCAGTGGAGTGACCCCATACCATTTCCTTGCCACGAAACCATTGTATCGTAGGGTCTCGACCGCTTTGCGGTCATCCTCGGTGGTGGATATTCACCCGCTAGAGATAGCAGTAATTCACTCCAGCTCGCAATATACTTAAAATCAAGCAACATGCGGTCACTGATTTTGCAACAACGAAATTAACATCATAAAAATTTTCTGTAAGAGATAAGAGCACTAACTATACTGAGAAGTGATGTTTATTGTCATTTAAACATGGCTGTTTGGTAGGAGCCGACGTTACTACTATTTTTGACGAGTGGAGATTGCATCGAATATCCTCCTGGGGTTAAAAATATCAGTAACCTCGATTCCTATGCACACACACACACACACACACACACACACACATATATACACACATGCACACTCACAAGTGCTCGCTTTCATTTTTTATTTTGTTGCTGCTGGGCTGATAGATGTGTAGGTGCCATTGAAAATCAAATTCATTGTATAACTAACGTAGCCTCCTATACACACTTAAATTGGACCTTTATGCTAAGACCTCAGGATACAAACATCCTGTGAACGTCGGCTCCCATTCTGGGGTTCTATGTACGTCTGTCACGTTGTTAGAGAAGTTGATTTTATCAACCCCTAAAAGATGAAGGCAAGGTCAACCTCGGCGGGATTTGAACTCAAAACCTAAGGGTACACGAAATTTCACTATACAATTTGCTAGGCCTTGTAACGTTTCTGCCACTTCACCGATTATAATTAATAATAATAATAATAATAATAATAATAATAGTGATTTCAAATTTTTGCCACAAGGGCAGCAGGTAAAGTCGACCTCGGCGGAATTTGAACTCAGAACATAGCGATGGGCGAAATACCGCTAAGCATTTTATCCGACCACGCTAACGGTTCTGCCAACCAGCTGCCTTCATAATAATAATAATGATAATGATAATAATAATAATAATAATAATAATAATAATAAGAAGAAGAAGAAGAAGAAGAAGAAGAAGAAGAAGAAGAAGAAGAAGAAGAAGAAGAAGAAGAAGAAGAAGAAGAAGAAGAAGAAGAAGAAGAAGAAGAAGAAGAAGAAGAAGAAGAAGAAGAAGAAGAAGAAGAAGAAGAAGAAACTCATAACGCGTATAGTTCTCTGTACCTGCAACTGTCACATCTTGAATATTCCACTAGGGCAAATGGTGAAAGAGTCCAGTACCTATCTGTGCGTACAGGCAATTTCATAGACACGCAAAACAGCTAATGAAACACGATATGTGTAACGAAGCCATAATTATTCGCGAGTGAAGGCTGAGTCTTTGATCAATATTGCAATTTCACCTATAATTTTCTATATCTGTTTTCAATTATTTTTTTACACTAAAGCACTTTTAACCCTTTCTATACCATTATTATTATTATTATTATTGTTATTGGGCGAGAGAGCAGTGAATGCCATCAAAGTGACACTGGGGTAAAATATACGAAGCCCCTTATACCCATCGTGACTACCGATCTGATAAGGGTACGGGCACATGCATCACAAACACATGTGCGCAACATGGTGATATCATATCAAGATAAACAGCACATGACCTTGCAGGTGGGGCCCAGTTAGAGTTTTCTTCAGGTCGAGTAGCTCTTCCCGCTCAAAAGGTCCCTGAATAAGGTTCGTTTAAGGATTATGAGCAAAACACCCATGTTTCCAAAGGTGAATTATTCAAACTCCAAAGAATTCCTCTCAACACATGGCTATGATGCTCCCCCACTACTTCTGCTCGTAATGAGAGATGCACATATCCTCAGCCACTAAGGGTCATGCTCAAACTGGTTAAGGTCAAACAACTGACAAGCAAATATGTGGTATTGAGCAGAATATTTGCTGTGGCCCATCTTTTATACCAAGACAAAATAATGTACATGATAACACGTCCAATCACTTAAAATGAGAAGCAATGAGAGCCACTGCCTGGTACTGCATCCGGGCATTTATTATTTTTTTAAAGAAGAAATCATTACTTTTATTATTATTATTATTATTATTATTATTATTATTATTATTATTTTATGTCTGACTTTTGTTTTGCATTTGTACAAGTTGGATCCAAGTCTCACCCAGAGACCTCAAGAGACAACAAGTTAGAAGTTCAGCCATTTTTACATTTTTATTATTATTATTATTATTATTATTTTTTTTTTTTTCTTTTTTTTTTTTATCATTGTTATTGTTTCTTTTTTCTCAGCTTTTGTTGGAACTCAAGAAGTCTTGCATGCATATCTTATTAATATTGTTGCTGTTATTATTGTTGTTGCTGCTGTTGTTGTTGTTGTTGTTGTTGCTGCTGCTGCTGCTGTCGTCACCATTATTCAATCTCCAATGCAGAATGAAGAAACGCTACTGTATCTAAGGTATTAATTTTGTCGGCTGAGGTCAAATATCTTATACACATCTATGTCTTCGATATTTGGCTGGCGGCATCAAAAGTGATGTTAATTTATGGCACTGATTATTTGTGGTTAGCCGCGTATACAAGACAAAGGATTCTAGATTATAAGATTATGTTCACTACAAAGAAACTAAATGTAAGAAGTAAGACATCCAAAATATTGGCTTAAGATTGTACCTCAGAATTGTTAATTTTAGCATGATGATGGCCAACCAACCAGCGTGGTGTGCATGCGGTTTCGGAATCTGTTACAGAAAGCTGGCATATTTCTACATACATATATTTCTACATACATATATTTCTACATACATATATTTCTACATACATATATTTCTACATACATATATTTCTACACACACACGCACCCCCCCCCCCATATATATATATATATATATATATATATATGTACCTTTCTTAGCTCTCCTGAAATAAGAATTTCTAACTTCCGGTCAGTCATTGTTATGATCGGCCATTATTATGATTGACCGTTGACTGAACACTATTCAATTTTTTTTCTCCGTGTTTTTCTCCTTGTCTCCGTATTCTTTCTGTTGAAGAGCGTAGCTCGAAACGTCAAAGACTTTCCCTATTCCCGAGCGTCATACTAATATATACTTTTGTTATTTACACCACCTGCCCTCGTCTGTTGTTATTATTTGTATATTCTCCCATATATATATATATATATTTATATATATATATACATATATATATATATATATATATATATATATATATATATATATATATATATATATATATATATATATATATATATATATATATATATATATATATATGGGGAGAATTCACAAAAAAAGCAAAAGACGAAGACAGGTCGTGTAGACAAAAAACAGATGTATTAGTATAACGCTCGGGAAGTGAAGAAGTCTTTAACGTTTCGTGCCACAGAAAGAAACACAGAAAGAAACAAGGAGAGAATATATATATATATATATATATATATATATTTATATATATATATATATATATATATATATATATATATATATATATATATAATATATATATATATATATATAATATATATACATATATTCGGTGTGTGTTGCGTCCATTACTTGATAAATGAAAAAAAATGTATAAACAAACGACGTAATATATACCAATTTGTACCATTTGTCACTTTGACGACGAGTATATATATATATATATATATATATATATATATATATATATATATATATATATATATATATATATACATACACACACACACACACACACACACACACACACACACACACACACATACATATATATATATATATATATATATATATATATATATATATATATATATATATTGCCTCAAAATGTGCAAGAATGCAACTGGACTGTTGTCCATAGACATCTGCGGATCAGGCATGTTGTAAGGGTAGGGGTAGGGCTAATAACCATGAGAACTTTATTAGGAATACCATTGCTATTTGATAGTAATCTGTGCTAGCCTGTATTTAAAACTCATCGCCGCAAAAGAAAAAAAAAATAGAAACTTTCTAACTGTCGCTCTTCCATACACTATAGATATTGTTTGCTAACATCTCAATCAGCTGCGTCCCACAATTTTGAAGTATTTATGAAGAATAATTATCTTTACGTGCTGTCTCCTACAATGGAAGCTCGCCATTTTCAGCGCTTGTTATAGAGAGATATTCCCTTTGGCGACAAGCAATTAGATGAAAATTATTAATACAAAAAATGCACGAAAGCAATTTTTTTTTATATAAATGTTTATTTGTTTAAATATCAAAGATAGCGATGCATTCGGATTCCATTAAATTCCATTACAAAACTCCTCCATGTTTTGATATTTCTTATCGCGCTTATCATTTGGTGAACACTTCCGGCAACAAGATAATAAAAAAAAAGTTGTAAAGGGAATGGAGAGCGATATTACTATTTCTGGAATTGATGTTGGTATAAGTGAACATTTCATTATAAATAAAAGTACAAGTAATTCGAGTACAAATTTGTTACTTTAGCATAAACAGAAAGGAGTCGTCTTCGTCAAAATTCGACCTCACTTCATTACTGGTATTTAACTTATAGGAGATGGTGTCCTTCGATTATTTTATTCTCAATAATTTTCCTAAATTTGCAAATATGCACAGGACGAACTGAATCGCGGAATGTTTAAAAAAAAAAAGCGGCATGCAATGGCGAAGTCATCGGTATTATTCGATCTTGGCAGTTAAGATATTGGACAGATGTCCTTAAACTTTGTCTCCGGTCGATACTGGGTTGGGTATACGCCACGACATTTCTACACATACTAAGGGGGCGAGCTGGGAGAATCGTTAGCACTCCGGAAAAAATGTTTAGCGGCATTTCGTCCGCCTTTACGCTCTGAGTTTAAATTCTGCCGAGATCGACATAGCCTTTCATCCTTTCGAGATCTATATTTATAAGTACTAGTTGAGCACTGGGGTCAATCTATTCGATAGGCCTCCTTCCACAGAAATTCAGATCTCGTGTTTATAGTAGAGAGGATAATTACACGTAATGATGTTATGCATCTTCCGATAACTCAAAGCGATGTGTCTAAGCATACATAAAAGCTGAATACCACAAAACGTTACATGCATGCGCCTATGACGGTATTCTTGTCGTCCATGAGCTGTAAGTTTGTATAGGTTTCATGATTCCTTCAAGACAGCCTAAGAGAACTGGCTGACCTTTCCCAATTAGAGCATAAAATGTCAGTTGTCAAAAGTAAATAAACTCAGTGAAAATCAGTTAAAGATTGAATCCCAAAATTTCGTTACTCCGCTCGTTCTGGATCACTAAGGGATACGTATATCTCATAGTCGAAGAGAAGCAGCGTAAGACCGTAGGTCCAGAATGCTTTGTTTCGCTGATGTTTTTCCCATTTAATTCTACTGATGTAAAGTCGTATATGTGCGTATGTGTATGCGTGTATACCTGTATGTTGTAATACATGACCTCGCGGTTGGGGTATTGAAGCCAGATTGGTAATGTCACATATTCTTTTCCTTGTGTGGGCAGCGAGATCTTTTTTTGAGCTTCGCATATCAGTTGGGAACACCATGTTTTCGGCTGTAGCCTCGGTCGGGGATATACGATTTATAAATATACATCAGTTGCTCCAGTGTACTAAGATGAAAATAAGTACCGGAGGAATGCTAGTGAACCCATCCCTGCTTTAGCTGTCAACCCACTCTGTTCGGATTCCGTTGCATCGAAAATGAAAGGGCCAAAAATGTGATTAATGTTTGCCCAAAAGCACATAGACACCTATTACAATTAGCGAATGCGTACTACACATAATCTCGTCTTAGTTACTATAGTGTATGTGTTAATATTTAGGGCTGTACATATGTATGTATGTATGTATGTATGTATGTATGTATGTATGTATATATGTATGTATGTATGTAGGTAGGTAGGTAGGTAGGTAGGTAGGTAGGTAGGTAGGTAGGGGAGGGAGGTAGGGAGGTAGGTAGGGAGGTAGGTTGGCAGGTACTATGTAGGTGGGTTGGTAGCGTTTATTTCAATTGTGACATTTCTTCCGCTTCTTCACCTGATCTTCATATCCTTGCATATTGTGGAACGCATATTTTCTGGAGATGAAGAATACTTCTCGAATTGAGCTCTGTACACCACTTTTTAGGCTGTAGCATCCTTGAGGGAATATAACGTTTATAAACATATAATTAAACACGCAAATGCATGCAAACACATACACACACAATCATACACACACAGAGATATGTATGTATGCAGATGTGCATATTTGCGTTTGCGGATGTGTTATACGTATTCTTTCCACCCAATAATACGCATTTTCATTATTATTTTTTCTGTTAGTGATATCAATAATAAATTAGCCCTTTATGAAAACAGATTCTGGAATAGAAATTATAAATGGAAATTTTTACCACTTGACACTTTAACGTCAGTTGTGTACACATAAATATGGGAAGAGCTGAATACTGTTTAAAACAATAAGCAACCTATTATGCATATGTGTGGGCACTAAAACCAAGCGCAAATGCAAATTAGTATTATGGCGATATCGAAATATCTTTATCCATGAATTTATTTGTGTCTCCTTAAAACCTCCATGCTATATTCGCCACATAATAAGCACATACATACAAACATACGTATACACAAACATATATGCGTGCGCGTGCGCGCGCGCGTGTGTCTATGTGTGTGTGTGTGTGTGTGTATTCCATTTTCGGTTTCAGCCAGAGATTGAGGCATTGCTATTAACGTTAATGCTTGCTTATTTTAGATTCATTTCCCAACTTGGACTCCGTGATCGGTTATGGCGAAGAAGTCAGGTGGACAAATCTGAGTTTCTGGATATGGGTTTATCTGGTCCGCCTGATAAAAAAAGGTATGATTATTCTTTGAAATATCCACGTCGTTGATCTGTTGGGCATTAGACTTGTCAGAATTTTCCATACATATGCATAAAAGAGCTGCTTGACTAGATTCAAAGGACCGAGACACTTCTGGCTAACGGGACACAATATGTCGAGACAATGATGTCCCAGAATCCTCTACGGCAAGGAATCGAGTGTGCTGAATACACCTTCATCATAAAAGAGAATTTCTCCTTTGACGTACACTACGATACGTACCTGAACCTGAATGCGCAGAAAACCATCAAGAACCTCGCAGACGTGGCTGTGTGGAGAGAAGTTTCCGTCCCAACCACATGTTTCCGTCCCAACCACATGTTTCCGGGTTCAGTTCCACTGCGTGGTACCTTGGGTAACTGTTTTATACTATAGCCTCAGGCCGACCAAAGATTTATGGGTCAGTTGGGTAGATCGAAACTGAAAGAAGCCTGTCGTATGTATATATTTGTGTGAGTGCTTGTGTGCTTGTGTGTTTGTGTGTGTGTGTTTGTTCCCCACCACAACTTGACAACCGATGTTTGGTTTGTTTACGTGACCGTAAGTCAGCAGTTCGGCAAAAAGAGACCGATAGGCTAAGTAGCGGGCCTATGAAAAAAGTACTGGGATCGATTCATTCGACAAAATATTCTTCAAGGTGGTTTTCCAGCGTGCCTGCAGTCTAATGAGTGAAACAAATAAAAGATAAAGATTGCTTGCTATTGTCGATTTATTGATTAAGTAACCTAGACCAGTTTAAATGATGAAATGTTTTTGAAATTGTTTGTGACACGTATTTAAATAGGTTTCTTGTACAGGCGCTTGTATATCGTCTCTAGTGCACTAATATTCATTTAGAGTTCTTACTGTGTGGTTACTGTAATCTCCTAATATAATATTGAGCGTAGTGTTTATATATACTTACTTATATATATATATATATATATATATATATATATGTATATATATATATATATATATATATGTGTGTGTGGGGGGGGGGGGTATGTGTGTGTGTGTGTGTGTGTGTCCAGAATCACGCCGGACGCGAAGGAAGGGATAGCATAGTAATTCAGTGAAGGAGATGTAGTGAGAGTAATAGCTCTGACTGAGAGGAAGTGAGAGAAAGTAATATCAATGAGAGAAAGGAAGGCGTGATAGATGAATAAGGAAGGAAGGTATGAAAAAATCAGCGTTTCAACTATGTGTGAGTATATGTGTGTATGTGTATGCGTGTATATGGGAAGTATGTGAATGTTTGTATGTGTGATTATTTTGTACTTTATTTAGATATAAAATACTAAAATTAGCTGTCATTATTAGTGACACGTGGTCAGCTAGTTTATCTATAAACACAGGTTTTAACATATGCATGCATAAAAGTTCAATTTATATAGAATGGGAATCAGGTTTTGATAAGAATACTTGAATATAGATGTAGGCTATCATATATTCATGTGTAACATTTTTTGTAGGGACACTTGCACACACATTAACGCACACATATATGAGTGTGCATGCATATATTCATGTATTAGAAAGTGTACATGCATGTGTGTGTTTTTGTTTGTTTATGTGAGTGTGTATGTGTGTGTCTTTATGTATGCGTCTGTCTATGTGGAGACATATATAAGTCTTTCATCAATATTCATATAGCTGTCAATAACGAAAAAAATCTCTTTTCGTAAGAAACTAATATTCGTAACATGGAAATTTTAGCAAAAATACACAAATAAAAGCAAAGCATATATCGGTTAATAGAAAATTCTCAAAGGAATTTACTTTTGCATTTTCAGAGAAAATATCTTCCTTTTCTTATTATTTTAGAAATTTTTTCGCGTCATTTTTGTTTTTAAGTTACTACTTCGATAGTCCATAATGTTTGCTAAGTAAATGAATTATTAGTATATACACGATTCCATATTTCCGAAGCTGAAGTATTATAATTTGTCGGAAGCTTTATTAAATTATCTTGGGTTACATTTTTTACCAAGTCCTTTCCCAGATGAAATACATACGAATGATATGCAAAATTTAGTCCACCCTTGCTTCTACAAAAAGAAGAAGAAGAATTATTCGGAGCGAAGTGAACCATTGCTTTGAGCCTTGTTTAGTATAAATGAATTTCAAAACTAAGCTTTTTAGTATTAGAACTGTATCGCATATATATGGCTAATATAGTTGACAATCACAAACATCTGAACATCTAAAGAACTTCTATTTCATTCAGCCCACTTTAATTAAAGCCTTACTGCAAACAGACAGATTTATTCATTATGGATAGGTACTTACTGAAGTCAAATCATCAATAATAATATATTTCCAGTTACCGATGTTTTCCAAATACATCAGCAATAATGTCTCAAGAGCATTACCATGACATAGTCGTGGGAAGCTTGCGGCCTGTGGGACACGGTCAATGATGATCCATGTTGCATGCGTTCCACTTCTCGAAAACTGTTGTTCATGCCTGATTCATACCATTTCTAAATGTTTATTTACAATTCGGAATTGAAGTGTAAGTAAAATATTTTGCATATAGTTTTTCTGTCATGTGTGATGCGCAAATGTAAATTCAGAAAAAATTCTAACTGCAAGACTACAAGTTAATGACATCAGCGATAGTCTTAACTACTGAACTGTTTACTGCACGAATAATTATAACAGCATCAATAAAGTCCCTAGACTTTATTAAGGTGCAATTAATATGTTATTAACTATGTTCATATTTTTGGCTATTTTCCTACTTAAGCCGTACGCATATTAAATTTAACACAAAACTGTATTAGTCATAATACTATATATTATGCCTTCATTTACGTACATATAATGTAAGTTATAATTTATGTGTGTCGCCTTAATTTTTTCGTTCTGAAAAACGTTACGTACAATAATATCTAGGATGCATTTAACGTGTCTACGACTGACTAAGATGACTGCTGACTCAGCTATACATTAAAATGTTTGGAATTGTCTACTATAAAAAGTCATGTTTACAAATTACACAAACTTGTTGAACAGGTTTCAATGAAATTATTTCATTACTCATAAAAACAATACGTGATCCGTCAATGATAAAATCACCCGAATACGAAAAGCACCCATTATACTATTATCTAAAAAATATATAACGCAAATAAACATAAGTACATACGATATGTCACATTTTAACTAAAAGTAGGAGATACTTTAGTAGCGAAGTGCATTGTAGTTCTTTCCTTGTGTGTGCAGGCTTAAGAACTGCGATAATTTGCGCCCTTACTCACAGCAGTTTAGAGACCCTCCAACTCTTAATAAACCATGAAAGTACACGGAGACACTTTAGTAACTCTATTACATGTAGTTGAACGTGCTCGGAATGACTAATTCCACGTAAGGCCTACAAAACATTAAAGAACCATAATGACAATTATTTATTCAACCCAATATGTTATGTGATTCTCTGTTGTGATTTCAATCAGAGGAGAATTTGTCAGAGATTAGGTCTAAGAACTATGTTCTCTATTCAAATCCTCCACGGGGAGAGGAGTAACATGAAAAGGATGATGAAAACCTAGCTTTACGGGACTGTGCCACTCATTAATGAATGAAATGTCAATTAAGATTCAACCTTCATCAACGCCTGAGTATAAGAATTTTATCTGTAACGTCGTAAAGTGAGGTATCTTTAAACTTGTGCAGCCTAAACTTAGATGTGTTCTACACAAAAAGCAAGGGGAGATGACTGGAAGTTAGCATTTGAATTATCGATAATTATACTTTTATAGTAAACGAAGTAGACTATGATTCTGAACGTATCCTTAAACAGTAAGCTGACACGGACAGAATATATCTCTATCGGATAGTACGTTGAGATGTACTGGAATGGGATTCAGAGCTCAAATGCAGAAGGACTTGCAAACTGAATGTTGAAATATGTAGTATTTTCTAGGTGTTGTAAGACTTTGGCATCGTGGGTCATTCAGTTAAGTGAACGGAATTCAAATATAAGCTGCCACTGTCATTAGAGATGTTGCCTAAAACAGATTATTGCTGCAATCTACCTTTGTATGAAAGAGAGATATTCTTACGCAAAATTCCGTATTTTCACGTTTATGTATACGTTTTAGGTGTTTGGTGCCTATACCAATTCACTGGATTACAAGTCGTTTGAAAAAAATACAACAATAATTTAATCTGCATCACGACAGGGATCAGAAAATGTCCGCATGTTACGTTAAGCTTTTAATGAGAAATTTTAGAATTCCAATAATATTGCAATAATAAATAACAAATATAAATGTTTATTTCTCCTTTGTTACATATGTCTCAATACTGCTATACTTCTTATTTTCTAACTGGTATATTGGTATTCATTAGATGATTTATGCAGACAGATACATCATAAATATCGTTTTTTTTTATGATATATTTATTATTTCCTCATTTCCCGGTCAGTGAAATTGTTTGCTCTCATAGAATTATTTATATCATGCACACAGTTATGAAAATTGGCTATTTACAAAATTCTATTGACATTTAAGTTTTTTCTGCAAATAACTTCAGTTATTTAAACATGTGTCAAAGTGTATTGTATAAACTAGCCTACTAGGAGTATTGTATAAGCACTTACAGTTGGAATTGCGTAGATGCACGACATTAGGTTGTTGCAGATACCAGACCAAGGTAGAAGTTGTTTAGCTATTGACAGCTACCATCTTGTCATGGGGTTGTGAAAATTATAGTTCTTATACAATAAGAAATTTCCACGTATTTCTATCGAAGACCATTTTCAAATTAGATATAGTATTCGAGATTTAAAACCAGAACCATTCTCTATACAACAGATAATTCAACATACCCTGTGCAGTTGTACACGTTCCAACAATGTAGGCAACATTTTGTTTTACTACTCACCAAGGCATTTTTTATTGTACTCAACTTTGGTCGTTTACATTCTTCTGCTGTAGATATATAACTTTTTTACACACCACTCCCTAACTCATATACGCACCTTCCATTGCCCTCATCAATCAGGACCGTTTTCGTCAAGTCATGCCTTAATGTAATGTGAATGCGTTGCTTCATTATAACAATAGGGGTTGGGCGCCAATGCATTTAAACCATCCTTTGCTTAGCGAGTTTCAAAAACTCGGTCTCATATATTTTCTTTGTTTAAGCTTCTGCGTCGTCATTTATTTACCTCCTGAGTAGAAATTGGGTTGCAAATCAGGTGTTGATACTCTTTGCATCGACCTACATACACCATTGTCAGGCATATCTACAACTATATTTTCTCTATTCTCAACATGTCCCACAATAGCTTCTTTTTGTACAGATGTCCTGTATGCTAACCATGTGCATTGACTTTATATCATTACTGCTTTGGTCATCCGTCACATTCTGTCTTCAATATAACGAATTTCAATTTCTCACCTAATTTTGCTATTTTTTCCACAATATTAATTTCTTCCATCTTTTAAATCCAGGTTTTGTATTCTGCCTCATATCCCACACTTCTGTTATTTCCAGTGAAGCTGATTATCCTGTTAATATTTTTAGTGCTTTGTTTTCTCCATAGATGCTATTGGCCCAGACATACGTTTATTAGGACTCAGTTGTATCTATAGTATCCTTTGACATCCTCATCTAACAATGTTAAGGGTGACTAAAATTTTGGCAGAATTACACGAACCAATAACTATTAAACATGACTTGACATCAAGCTAACCTCGTATTAAATGATTAGTATACTTTCCCGAAATTCCACTTGTGTTAATATTTCTTGCATTTAAAAAGCAGCTAGCTGGGAGAATTATTAGCATTCCGGGCGAAATGCTTAGTTCTGAGTTCAAATTTCGCCGAGATTAATTTTCTTTCCCTCTCTTCAGTGTTAAAACACCTAGAAGTTATAGACAAGAGCGATAGGCATTAAAAGGACGGAACATTAATGTTTATCGAACCCCATTGACGAGGCCTGATGCGAGTTATCTCGCTTGTGTATGACTTCCAGTAGTTTTAACGCCAGGCGAATTCAGGAGAATCGCAGCGTATACGTGTTTGATATTGTTTCTTTATATATATATATATATACATACATACACAAATATATATATTTGTATGTGCATATGTACGTATGTATGTACACATATACCATGTGGACGGATCTGAAAGATAAAGGCAAAAAGCGTAGTTTAATAATTTTTCCTGTATATTTGGTTATAAGCATCAACTAAACATATCTATATAGACATCTAGATTGAGTTATTTACTGCTTCTATCATGTGATCGGTAATATGGCACTAGTGTTAATAAAGTTTTATGATATACCTGTAGTACAATATTGTTAGAAACTACTTTTACGATTGGATAAAATCACTGTGAATGACCTATGCACTGGGAAAAATCGGTTTATGTCGAAAATATATATAGCGTTTTATTACGAATCGAATTATATATCTGTATATCAGGGATTTGTTCTTCGCTGGGAGATATCTATGGCCAAGAGACAGATATTTAAAGTGATATATATATATATATATATATATATATATATATATATATATATATATATAGAGAGAGAGAGAGAGAGAGAGAGAGAGAGAGAGAGAGAGAGAGAGAGGAGGAAGGAGGGAGACATATGTATATAATATATGTAAGTGCTTGCTATATACCTTGTGATTTAACTAACACACCGAAACATCACCATTTACACGATAGAAACATTTGATAAAATGGTCACATCATTAACCTGTCATTTGTATTGGTGCTCAATTTTAGATACGAGAAGTGAAACCATGTACAATGATGCACATTTGTAGACGACATACTGCATAACCACATCCGAGTTTCGATTTCAATATCTAATAATCATGAGCCCGAAAACTCATCCGCCCCATGAACCGCTTTCGCTTTCGTCCGCTTTTTGTCATTACCAAGCAAGCTAAGAATATATATTTACTTCCAGCACAAGAGGTGTTACTCGTTTCCGACCATAATATCTGAAGAGTTGGTAATATTACCAAGTGCAGTAGTCGGCCAGAAAGCGTCAATAACTAATTGACCAGATATCATATAGTGCTATTCACAATGTTCTTTCCATTCTTTCTTGATCGAGTCATTCTTTTCCATCGTAGCCCTAATCATTTTACTAAATTGTCTTCCTAACGTTCAGGAAACTTTCTGAGTCGCTTTTCTTATTTCTTGGAGATCCCTCAACAATTTCATGCTTTCACTTGTGAACTATTTCGAGACCACTGGGACATGTTATCGGTATTCTGCGATCATATCGTTAATTCCACTCTGTTCTCGAAGTATTTGATCTTGGATATAATTTTGCAACAATCTTAGCATGAATCTTTCAATGGCCCTTTGTGTGTTCAGTTAGATATGTGACTGCTACTGGTGTGTTCAGAGCTCCACAGAGAGTATCATCATGCAGTCTACATGCAGCACAGTGGTGTGATTATTACTGTACAAATCATTGTTATTGGTTATATTACGTACAAAGACAAAGTAGGAGAAAGTATGATAAACACGAAATGAAGTTTACATCAATTGCTTCCCACGTGTTTTATTAACAACCTCTGATTTGTTTCGGCAAAAGTGACCAGCAGAATAAATACCGGACGTAAAAAGCTAAGTACAGTGGTCAATTAGTTCGATTCAAACCCTTCGAAGAATTGAAACAGTATGGCCGTAATCTAGTGACTGCAAAAGGTAAAACGTAAAAAGCTAAAAGATCTACCTAAACACCACAACACATATTTTTATGATACTGTACATTGAAGTGTTAGTGAAGATTTATACGAATTAATTTTTTTTATGTTTTCTTAGAAGAAATTTTGAAATAAACTTTGAAATACTATTCTAATGAATATTGTGAAGGCTCGTGGCTTAGTGTTTGTGATATTAAACTCACGGTCGTAAGGGCGTGAGTTCAATTCCCGACTGCACGTTGTGTCCTTGAGCAAGACACTCTATTTTCACGTTGCTCCAGTTATCTCAGCTGGTAAAAAATTAGAAGTACCTGTTTTTCAAAGGGCCATCCTTGTCACTCTCAGTGTCACGTTCAATCTCTTTGAGAACTGCGTTAAGGGTACACATGTCTGTGTAGTGCTCAGTCACTTGCACGTTAATTTGATGAACAGACTGCTCCATTGATCAGATCAACTGGAACCCTTGTCGTCGTAACCGACGGAGTGCTCCCTAATGAATATGATGGAAATCCTCCAGTTTTTAGCATTATATTGTAATCTCTAACTAAAAAAGGTGATTAAAATATAAGTATGTGAAATCGTAATTTTTGTTCATGACCAAATATACGACGAAAACTACAAAAGTGCAATAATCAAATATGCTTCAGAACAGACGGTGAAAAAGCAGATGTGTGTCATTTTGTAACAAACAGATGTATTCAAATAAAATATAGAAAACATTTACAAGATTTGAAGCAAACATTTATGATGCTACATAGAGATACTGCGGGAAGCTATCCGTTTTTATTTTGTATTAGTTCGTAACATTTGTAGAACTAGTTTTAGTTTCATTTTCCGTATAAGTCTTAGTATCTTCTTAACACTTCAGATGTCGGTTCAAGAGTTCAATGAATAAAATTGATTTACTTAATGAATTTGAAAAGATGACCAGAAGCCTATTGAGAAGTATATGGAAAAGAATATTAAAGTCCGATATCGATATATCAATATCGATATAAAATATTTGCAACAATAATTAATGCCAGCTTATGTGGAAATGAAATTAAAATCACAGCAAATGAATGTAATTATGCAAACAAATCCACATATATTCGCAATGCGCTAAAATTTTCATAATTTATCCTAGTCATACATGACTACATGTTGATGATAAGCGTTTCCGAATTCAGCTTCCGTTTCATTTTGCTAGTGTGCATTGAGGAGAAGAATTTCAGTTAGTTTGCATTAACAGGTAATGGTTCACCTCTTCTCTGCTTAGCAGTAACAACATATTTTTTCTTCTACTTTTTTTTTTTTTTTCAGAAAATTTACTCTTTCCAAACATAAACTGTTAATACGTTTCCCAAATTGTGACCAATTACGTATAAATATACTTCTTGCTAAAATTTATTAAATCATGCTATGCACATTGCTACAGTATTGCTTTTATATGTGAAGTATATCTTCTGACAATTTCCGCTATGTTCTATTTTTCTTTTCGCTCTTTCCAACATCACACAGCGAATATATAATTTTGCACATATGGGTGTTAAAGCAAGAGCTAATATGTATAATACCTCGCTTTTCTGCAAGTAAAAACTATCTAAATATGGTGCTGATTTTGTTGTTGATCACGGTATTATTCTTGTTTTGTGGTGCTGTTTGTAATTGCTGTTGCTGCAGATGTTGCTGAGCTTTCTACTACTGCTTCTGATTATGAGGTCTTTTGCTGTCGTGCAAATATAGAGGAGGTGGCACTCCGTCGCTTATGACGTCGAGGGTTCCAGTTGATCCGATCAACGAATCAGCCTGCTCGTGAAATTAACGTTCAAGTGGCTGAGCACTCCACAGACACGTGTACCCTTAACGTAGTTCTTGAGGATATTTAGCGTGACACAATGTGACAAGGCTGACCCTTTGAATTACAGCCACAACAGAAACAGGAAGTAAGAGAAAGTTGTGGTGAAAGATTGCATCGAAGAGCATTCTTATGAGGTGGTATCCAGATTTTATAAATGATGGCAAGTGATCCTCGAGATTAAACGAAAGAATAATAGTTCACATTTCGAACAGAGATTACGAAGCGCTATATGCCAACGCTCCGGTGGAAACAACTTCATCAGTTTTAAATGAAAATCCAGACATCCCTGTGGAAGGGATTGGAATCCCCAATCCTGAGGAGTAATTGTGGTTAGTAGAGTGAACGCTTAATTAGAAACTCGAGTACCGTAATGAACGCAAGTGGAAGTTTAATTTTATATATTTTTTCCTGCTTTCTTTAAATATCTGTATACATTTTACTTGTATGAATTTTTCTTTCTTCTGACATGTGCGTGTGTATGTGTATATGTATGTATGCATAAATATATGTATATATATAAATGTGTGTATGTGTACTGTATGACGTCTGTTATCACGCCTATCTGCTGTATGTAACTTTTCTGTCCTAACCTACACGCCTCAAAATCTTTTTTTTTTCGTACATTGCGCCCACATCGTATAACTAATACAGAAAACGCTATGACTAGTTTTATTCTTATTTTCGTTTCTCTTATTATTAGTATTATCATTTTTAGAATGAGTAATATTAGACAGGGAAGTTTATTGATAAGAGTAAGGTTTGCAGTTTATCTAGAGTGTTTCGATTATCGTAATTTGTTCACACACTTAAAGTAATATACTTTTACTGGAGCACTTTTACAAACAATTACTAATAATTCATACTATCGTCAGCATAAGTGTAAACTTATTGACCAAACAAAGCAATAATATTTCTCGAAAATGCAGCCTGCTATATATCTTGCTACTTTTTTGTGTACTTAGTCATAAATTAAGATGTAGGAAAACATAGTGAATAGCAAGATATATAAACAGGTAATGATGTAGTTTATAGTATATAGCTATCTTTCATCCCAGTAATTAGTGAGAAATTAAGATAACTTCTTATTACGTACTTCAAAAGACATAAAAGAGAAAATATCCAACTACATTATAGTCACTATTAACAGATTTATTGTTTATAAAACGTATACAATGAGGCATTATAAACGCGAGATGTAATGCTATCATTAAAAGAGCAATTAACATTTCATGATATAAAGAGTGATTTAAAAGTCCCTGCGGCATTAAATTAATATCAACCGGCTGGCAAACGAAGCTGAGGTCATTGCAACCTTTTGATGTACGCCTCATGTTCTTCGCTGAATTACTTTGTCATACTTCCAACAATCTCTCGACAGCCTTCAACCATTTCTCCAGTGCATTCATTCAGCACACTGAACCAATATCCCCATTGACTGGCAAGATTTAGAAGCCATAGGAGGGATGGTCTAATACCCTATCGTTCATATTGCACAGTCAACGGCTCGATCCACACCCCAGGCGGTTAAAATAGGTGCACATAATTAATTGGGTCTTATATCAGTCTTTGAACAATAAATATTCATTCACATTTTGATAATGGCAACTTTCTTAAATACATGAGCCTCGTCCTGGAAGATTTGAAGAGCTCTTCGAGGACGTCCTGCAAAACCTGGTGGAATAAGATTCAATCATAACTGTTGCAAAACTGACAAAGGAGCTTGGATTTGGTTATTCAACCATTCATCGACACCTGCCTGCCATCGGAAAAGTCAGCAAATTGGGTGAATGGGTTCCTAACAAACTTTCTTAGTCTAATCGCGCACAGACAGTAAATGTGTGTTCTTCTTTCCTGTCACATCTCACAAATTCACCTTTTTTGGTTCGAATAGTGACTGGTGACGAGAAATGGGTTCTATATAAAATGTTAAGCGCCGAAGACAGTGGGTAGACAAAAAAGAAATACCGGCACACCTGGCTAAAGAAGGGTTTCACCCACGTAAGGTGCTGTTATCTCTTTAGTGGGATATGAACTGTTCAGTCAACTTTGAGCTTTTAAACCTAAACTAAACGATAACAAAGGAGATCTACTGCGAGAGCAGCTTGAGCGGTTTAAGTCAGCGCTACAAGTAAAACGACCATCTTTGATTTCAAGTCGTAAGATGTTCTTCCATCAGGATAATGCTCGGCCACAAACTGCGAGTATAACATTCTAAAGGCTGGAACAGTTTGAATGGGAACCGATGCCCTACCTAACAAATTCACCAGACATTACTCGAGACGAGGCCACAAACAGTCCTGGAGAAGTATTTTTTTGTCACAGAAAAGTGAATTTTGGAAAAGAGGTTTTGCAAGTCTACCAGAAAAATGGAAGAGCATTGTAGAAAATGAAGGAAAGTATATTTTAGATTAAAAAAAGAACTTTGTTTATCGCAATTTTGAAAAATAAAAGAAGTATTTAAAAAACTGCACATCCTTACTAAGTAAAATTATTTGTCAAATTCAATGAACTTGTCCGGCGATATATATCTACATTTTGACAAATACATCTAGTTTGTTAAAAAAATATATCATTTCTCTGATAGCTCTTGTGTTTCATTTATTTATTCATTTTTATTTGCTTTATTTTACAATAAACCATATATTCACAACTTTAAAAACTGACGTAAATTCACTAATTGCATAAGCTCTGTTGAAAAGATAAAAAAAAGAAAAACAGATGTATATCGAAAGGTGCGTCTACACATGATGGAGAAAGTAATATTCTTTCAAACGTGGAACAAAAATATAGGAGAGAATACTTAACCCTTTTATTTATTCATTTATTTATTTAGTATTCTCACTCTAGAATGTATATTGAACAATAGATAATTACTCCAAAACACTCTCATTCTACTAACCACTACAAAAAGGAAGTTATGCTAGGCAATTTATATAAATGTATGTACATACATACATGCATATATATATATATATATATATATATATATATATATATATATATATATATATATATATATATATATATATATATACATGCATATCTTCATCACTACATCTCCGTCTCTGTATTTTGTTCTTTCGCTTTCAGTCAAACTATTCTCACGTATTTACTTCTCTAAATAAGTTACAATACACAACACTCTCCATAAAACATTCTCGATTCTTCGCCTTCTGTTTGTAACTTCTAACGTCGATTTCCCCTTTGTAATTCACTTACCATTATTGAACTGGCACAATCTTGCTCAAAACATTTATCTCTCATTAATCCTATCACTTATTTTCTCTCCCAGCGTAGGTACGTGCTTTTTGCCCCAATCTCTTTCCGTTTAAATCACTTTTAATATTTCTTCAGCTTACCTCTTAGACATGTTTTCACTTTCCTCCCAAATATGTGTGTGTGTGTGTGTGTGTGTGTGTGTGTGTGTGTGTGTGTGTGTGTGTGTGCGTGCGCACGTATTTCTCTTGCAAAAAATATCTGTTCTTCTGATTAAACTAGATAATTTACTGAATCCAATAAATATTTCCTACTATCGCTTTTCCCTTATCTCTACCTTTCCATCTCTCACCCATTCTCTCTCCCACTCTGTCGCTTTCTGTTTTTCCCTTTCTCGTTCTTTGGTTGTTTCTATTTCTGATAGAACGTATCATTTTGGCATCATTCCTTTTTCGGTTATTTCTCGTTTCCTATCGCTTCAGTATGCTCCTTTACAACCTCCTGTTTGTTGTCAATCTTTTATATCGAAGTTCAATGGAAACAAAAGCAGATGGGTGCGTTCAGCTTCTGGTGAGAAAATACATCCCACGCGCGAATACACACGCAATACCTCTAGCCTATATTTACGGAGAAAACATACATAATAGAAAGTTTCTTCCGCGCATCATCATTATCATAATAAATATGTTCAATTGATAAGATTGAATACTCACAGATGCACAAACCACAAAAGCGCATATGTACTTACGTAAAACAGACATGACATGTAAGATGTTTCTATATTTGTAGATGTCATTTTTGTTATATTTCATTTGCATTGTAGAGAGTTATTATGCACGGATCAGCTACGAATTATCAAAGAAATTATTGTGGAAGTAAAATATAAAAGTATTTTTAGCAATAATATTATCAATTGTATCGCAGTTAGAAGAATTTTATTTGTTTTATTTTCACCGCGTCTTATTACTAATGTGAGTGTGTTAAAGTTCTTATAGAATGCATCTACTTAAGGAAACAATACTGCAGATAGGGAGGTAGAAAATTCCACACATTTAAAAATAATTGCATTATATATATGAATGTATGCATGTATGTATGTATGTATGTATGTATGTATCTATCTATCTATCTATCTATCTATCTATCTATCTATCTATCTATCTATATCTGTCTCCCTGCCTCTCTCTCTCTCTCTCTCTCTCTCTCTCTCGCTGTATACATATGTATATATATATATATGTGTGTGTGTGTGAGAGTGCGCGCGCGCGTGTGTGTGCGTCTGTGTGTGTGTGTGTGTGTGTGTCAATGAAATATAAGGATAAAATCTATATAAGATTTTATCCTTTGAGAGTGTGGCATTACTTATAATAACATTTCTTAAGGTATATGTGTGTGCGTGTGCGTGTGTGTGTGTGTGTGTGTGTCTGTGTGTGTGTATGTAACCATTCTTGCATAGAAGCATAAATCTATAAGTATGTATGCATATATATATATATATATATATATATATATATATATATATATATATGATGCTTATATATAAAGGGCATTAACTGTGTATTATTCTTTTTGGTAGTTTTTGACTTATTTAGTCCCTCGAAGCGTGAGGCATTAATACACAGTTAATGCCCTTTATATATAAGTATTTATATTTATGATGAAATGATGAATTTTTTTCATTACGAACATTTTTCGTTATTTTTTCATTTTGAGGTTTTTTCACGCTGACTACTTGATAAATTCTTATAAAGAATTTATCCTATATTATATTATATATATATATGATGTATAGATTACGAATAAATAGGTTAGGCTAACCAGTTGAAAAATGTACTCCTTAAAAAATAGCTACTGTCGTTTTAGCAAAATGCTATCGAAAAATTAAAAGCAGATTCCTTATTTCAAACCGCGCATGAAATCATGCTTAATCGTCATTTCGTCCTCCCTGTATTCTGTTTATTTAACTAGGGATATAATGAATTTTGTATGCGCAATCCATAACAGAAAGACCTTTCAAGAAAATAATGTACGGACCGATAGAATAAGTACAGGGCTTTCAAAAAGTACTGGCGTCGATTTATTCGACTGAGATTTTTCAAGGCATTGCCCCAGTATGGCCGCAGTCTGGGGACTGAAACAAGTAAAAGAATATAAGAATAAAAGAATATATAGATATATAGGTATATGCATTATATATATATATGAGGGTGGGGGACAAAGGCTACCAAAGGTTTTATGTAAATCGAAGCTGGAAGCGAGCATCGATATTCCATGCGGTAGGTCTGATAATTTTCAAGAGACGGTAAATACATGAAACATATGGTAGCCTTTCTCCATACCTAAAGAACGTTTATCCCCAAATGTGGTGTTGAGCACTCATTCTTATTGTTCGGTATTAACGCGCGTATATATATCAGTATATACACCTATAGTTAGTTCTTATGCTTTCAAGCGGACATGCCTAAGCTCCTAACCTCGCACGCACGATTACATTCACACGCTTATGCATACACATATTCACATTGACATACGCAGATATACTCGCCTGACTCCTTTCAAGTAACTTTAAAGGTCTCGGTCATAACGTAATAAAATCACATTATTTTGTTCTTGTTCGTGTTGTTATGACTTCCTTTTATTACTCTTTTACTACTACTACTACTACTACTACTACTA
Source organism: Octopus bimaculoides (assembly GCF_046866305.1). Taxonomy (NCBI): domain Eukaryota; kingdom Metazoa; phylum Mollusca; class Cephalopoda; order Octopoda; family Octopodidae; genus Octopus; species Octopus bimaculoides. The sequence continues at coordinate 17,151,864 of NC_142934.1, read as the reverse complement.
CTGTTGCTGCTGCTGCTGCTGTTGCTGCTGCTGCTGTTGCTGCTGCTGCTGCTGCTGTTGCTGCTGTTGCCATTGCCTGCTGGTACAACAACTGCAAGTATTTTTGTAAATAATATTACGTGGCGCTCCAACGCTTTTTCTATGCATTTGCGTCGGAACACATTTTAAAGATATGTGTGTGCGTGCGTGTGTCTGTTTGTGTGTGTGTGTGTGTGTGTGTGTATGTCTGTCTGTCTGTCTGTCTTTCTGTCAGTCTGTGTCTGTGTGTCTATGTGTGCCATGCTGCTTATTGACTCGTGCTTCATATGTTGCCTGGTCATTTCTGCTGATGATAGTCCGACCTTGTAAGATATATATAAATTTTATCTTACTAAAATTGACTTGAAACCATGGTACAGAATATAGATTGGTAAAAGTTTTTATTTTTCATTTCCTTTCGAAATTATCCCTAATTTTTGTGGTATATAGTCTTTTGCTGCTATTTCTAGCGAGTAGATGTCCTATTATAGGCATCTCTGCATTTTTAATAAATTAAATGAATATATATATATATATATATATATATATATATATATATATATATATATATATATATGAATAGATGCACATACACGGACACTTACGCACAGTCATACTCACACACATATGATGCAATGCATGCTTCTTTCACCTTCCAAGTACATGCGGTATATACCAGAACTTATAAACATGGTGCATGTTATCTATATATTGCTGTGTTCTTATGAATAATAAATATGAAAGCTTTTTTTTAATAACAATAGCCATTTTCTCATAGCCATTAGCGTCTATATGTGACTACGTTCTGCTAATGAAGAAAGTGTGTTTTACTAGTGATGAATAAAATATGAAATCAGAAACAATCGTTAATTCGAACATAAGCACATGTAGAGCAGAGTAGTTAAGAACTTTGCACCAGATTTACGGAGATTCAGGTTCCGTTTGCCATTTTCCGAAAGAGCCATATTCGTGAAAATTGAATACAAGCGTATCTTCGAATTAGCCAGTAACAAGTGAGCTAAATTGGGTAGATAAAAATTGTGCACAAGCCTGTTACGCGCTTTTACGCATATGTATAAGTATATATATATATATATATATATATATATATATATATATATATATATATATATATATATACAGATATAGGGCAGGGAATTGTCAATTAGTAATATGATATATATATATATATATATATATATAACGTTGACCACCAAAGTGGACATTTAATGTGCTAGAAATAGACCACATGTGTCTACTAAGACCTAAATTGTTCTCCAAACGAAATTCAGCGAAATACCAAAACGTATGCGGGCAAGACAGCGAAAATTATACAGAAATAAAACATTATTATCCACGAACTAGTTTCGAAATCAACACTCTTACCGAATGTCTGTTTCTCTTCAGCGTGTACTGTAATTGAATCATAATTCTCAGAAACCTATACAAGTTTCCCACCGCCAGAGGTGAACGTGTATATGGTTCCGTTAATTACAACTTAATGGCAAAAATCAAAAGTCTTCGTTTTGGCGCGCTAATTCCAGGAAGGAGTTATCGTGATGTTTACTGCTCTTTCTCTCATGTCTCTGTATACTGCTGCCTGGTGGTAGTTAAATTTTTTTGTTTATTTTTCTTCTCGCGGTTATTCTCTTCTGATGTTCGAGTTTTTCACTGAGAGTATTTAGCTCCTGCTTGAAGGTAATCAGTTTGCAAGTGAGTGTCCTCTTTTTGTTGTTCCCAAACATCATTTCTATCCCCTTCTTTACTTTCTATTGGTGGGACGTATACTGAGTTCCTTGTTTGCATGCAATAAGCATCATTACACGACTGATGGTCTTCCATATTTTTCTCTCTCTTCAAAACCCATGATGGTACTTTCTTTGTTACTTCGGTTTTGTTTACTTTTTGAATATCATTCATGTACTGTTTTACAGTAGTAGCCAGAGCATACAGACAGGCGTTAATCTGCCATTATATGGATTCATGACATTGTTATCAATACTCATCACCAATTTCGTTATGAGCTTTTAATACCGTATCTGGTGTTTTTTTTACTTACTTTGGTAGAGAACACTCTCTCCTCGAGAGCGTACTTCAAAGCCGAAGTTATTTTTTCTCGGAAAATGTATTTATATATGTATGTATGTTTCTCTTCAACTTTTAATCATTTAAATTCTTTCTCTGAAGGAACAGGTTTCTAACAATGATACAAAGATTCATCATTGAAATGTAGATAACGAAAACAATGTCACATTTTAAACCTGAGAAAAGTCTTGCATAGTTTTATAGTTTCACTTACAGATTGCATTGCTAATGTACAAGTCAGGTGGTTGACTTCCTTTTCTGAAAATCCAACGTTATCCCGATTGACAGTTAGGCATTTACTTCATGTATGTATGTATGTATGTATGTATGTATGCATGTATGTATGTATGTATGTACGTATGTATTTTATGTATGTATGTATTATGTATCTAGTTACGTATGTATGTATTATGTATGTACATATGTTTTGTACTTACGTGCAGATGTATTACAAGTTGTATCCATAAACGTGTATGTTGTAATTAGGACGATTTATACTTTACATAATAGCTTCAAACGGACTGCCGAATTGTGTGCTGTTTTTTTTCACATAAAGCCGCAACATCAAGATGGTTGTCATATAAATGACATATGTAACCCATTCTCTGCACTACGTACTAAGTTATGTAAGTGACGTAAATAAAAAAAACAATAAATAAATGACCGCACAAACACAAGATTAAATACACGTATATATAAATACACACACACACACACACACACACACACACACACACATATATATATATATAAGTATATATATATATATATATGTGTTTTTTATATATATGTATGCAGACACACACACACATACGCAGCTGTTTTGTCAATGAATAAATGCAATACACAAAAGTCATGCGTGTGTTTACTTTGCTTTTAGATTTCTTTCAAAAACCTAACTGTTCTAGTGCGTGAGTGATGTATGAAGAAAGAAATGAGAGATAATTGCCATACATAAAGTTGTATTAAAAAGTTCCCGGACTAGTTATGTTTGATAAAAACATAATTTACTTACCTAAGTCTTAACATTTTCTCCTTCGAAATAGTCACCTTGCGTTGCAATTTACTGGTTTCAGCATTCCTGTCACTTTTGGAATCCGACCTAGAAGTCGTTTACCATGAGTGGGTGAACTTCTCCTATTCGCTCAGGATCTTGACAACGTTATTTAAACGGTGACATTTGAGCTGCCTTTTCATCTTGGAGAAGTGATGGAATTTGGCAGGTGCTAAATCTAGCAAACAGAGAGGGTGCGGAAGCGATACTATGTTGTTTTGGGCGAGTAACTCAGGAGTGAGGACAGCTCGGTGAAACGGTGCATTGTCGTTGTAAAAAATCCAGTTCTTCACGCTCTACAGATCTGGTCGATTTTACCGAATGTCCCCTGTCTCAAATGTTTCAAAACGTAGCAGAAGAACTCTCGACTGACCGTCTGGCCCTAGGGGAGGGTGCAATTCTCGATGCACAATAACGCAGATGTCGAAAAACACGATGAGCAAGCTCTTGATTGAGCTGCCGCTCTGTCGTGCTTTCTTCGGTTGTGGAGATGAATGGCTCTTCCATCGTGACGCCTACTGCATCGTCTTAGTGTCGCACCTGTAAACGCAACTTATGTCACCAGTGATGATCCTCATCATGGAATCATTGATAAACTTGGATGCGGTGATCTTTATGCTCAGTGGCGGGGGTCAAACTTGACGGAGACACACCACAGGTTCAATTCGGACCTTAGGATTGCCTGCACTGACCTCTTCCACAGACAACACCAACAGCAATGTTGTTGATTGTCCTCCAACGATCCTCAGGCAGAAGCTGAGGAATTTTCTTGATATTTCCGGTTGTGACGCTCGTGGCAGGTCTTCCAGATTACTTATCGTCTTCGAGGGACGTTCTTCCGCTTTTGAAGAATCGATGCTATTCAAAACATTGCGTACGACCCATTGCCTCGTCGCTGTAAACTTACCGAAGCATGCACAATGTCTCTGTAGCAGACTTCCCAAGTTTAACGCAACATTTCGCGTAGGTGTACATGGAATTATAAACTAGCGCTTTCTCTAGGTTTTGTTAGAATTCTTCCATCGTCTTCGCTAACATTCGTGGGAGTGTAAGTCTCGATGATTTGATTGTTCTCAATCGCCAAGTAGCATAAAACAAACCACGTGCAAGATATCCGACTCAGTAGAACAGCGGCTTATATATACGACTTAGCTCTCTACTAGAGGGATGCCTTGACAAATATCTGGGGTCACTCACTCTCACTAAGCTTCCTGCACCTTTTCACAGTAACCAAGTATTTCTACATCCAGTCGCTAATACATACATACGTATTTACGTAAGTTCACACATACATACATATACACCTTTACTCCTGTACTTGTTTCAATCATTTGACTACGGCCATGGAGCACCACCTTTAGTCGAGCAAATCGACCCCAGGACTTATTATTTGTAAGCCTAGTACGTATTCTATCGGTCTCTTTTGCTGAACCGGTAATTACGGGGACGTAAACACACCAACATCGGTTTCAAGCGACGTTGGGGGGACAGACACAGACACACAAACATACACACAAACACATATGTATATACATATATACGACAGGCTTCTTTTAGTTTCCGTCTACCAAATTCACTCACAAGGCTTCGGTCGGTCCGAGGCTATAGTAGAAGACACTTGCCCAAGGTGCCATGCAGTGGGGCTGAACCCGGAACCGTGTGGTTGGTAAGCAAGCTACTTACCACACAGCCACTCCTACGCCTATATATATATATATATATATATATATATATATATATATATATATATATATATATGTATATATATATATATATTTACACAAACACACTAAGGTATACACACACATATATATCCGTATATATGCGTACAAGGCAATGTTTGTGTTCCTCTATAAACGAGTGTATATACATAAAAAAAGAGTGGCATATAAATCGGTCACATCAAAGTATTACAGCGAGCCATAAAAGTTTGGAGATCAAAAGCCTTAGTCTTGTGTGTGTAATCTTGTTTATCGTGTATACTATCAAGTTTACAGGATCCATTTGTAATATAGGAGAGTAATTGCCCCTTTTGTGTATTGAATCATAAAACGAAAAAGAGTAGTTATATATACAGATGTTCTTGTCAAGCGCCATACCGACCGAGAAATATCATGTATGTTGGCGTGAAGATATTTATGTGCTCATAATACACACACACATATATATATATATATCTACAGCAACCATGCTATCAAATACAGATGTTATTATGTATATACATGCGTGTGTTTTCGTTCACGTGTGTGTGTGTGTGTGCGTATGTGCGTGTCTCTGAGTAGGTGTAGGGTTATATTAAGGCAGTGCTCCAGCATGGCCACAGTCAAATGACTAAAACAAGTAAAAGAATAAAAGAACATATAGCCATCATTGATGATGCAATGACAGCTAATAGACCCTCTCTACACTATTAACGTGATCCGAGAAGTGACCAAAACGTGATTAGAGAACTGACCAAAACATTTTGTATCTAATACCAAAACTTAGTTACAGTTATCTTCGTTACCTAAAATAACACAATTAATAAGACTCAAGGACACTCACTCCAAAGTGTTGGACCTTACCTCAAGAAGCAGTGCTTTTCCCGTGGTCAGCTCTATGCTGGTTGTTCCACAGTTGGAAATGGCAACAATCTCTTCGTACTAAACCCAAATATTAAAACCAACAACGTTGTTCATCTTGTTGCTTTTACAATTATCACCATATGTCACAGTGATACAAAATTCTCGAAATGTGATAATCTGTGATAACGAATAAGTATTTACATCTTAGCGAGTAAATAATTTGAAAATTAACGGTATATAAATGGCTGCGATTGAAGTTGGGTCTATTGGAGAAATAAAATATCGAAAGCCTTTATGTAGAAACAAATAAATATATATATATATATATATATATATATATATATATATATATATATATATATATATATATATATAGAAAGAAATGTAAAGTAACAGAAATGACATGATTAAAAGAAATATAAGACAATTAAGTATAAAAGATGCAGGTTAAATTTAAATGGTGATGATGATCACAGGTTAAAGAAAGTGAGTAATAGTTAGTGATTTTTTTTTCGGATTTAATAAGATATGTCACCCTGCATTTGCTGTTGGATTACTATATATTCAAGCTATTTTGGATCTCTCTTTGCCTCTCTTTCTCTGTCTCTGTCTCTCTCTCTCTCTCGCTATATATATATATATATATATATATATATATATATATATATATATATATATATATATATATATATATATATATATATATATATATATATATATATATATATATATATGTATATTCTTTTACTATTTTACTTGTTTCAGTCATTTGATTGCGGTCGTGCTGGAGCACCACCTTTAACATATATGTGTCTGTGAAAGCGCATGGCTTAGTGGTTAGGGTATTGCACTCACGATTGCGAGATCGTGAGCTCGATTCCCAGACAGGCCGTTGCGTTGTGGTCTTGAGCAAAACATTTCATTTCACGTTGCTCTGCGATCATTTCGACAACTGACGTGTAGCACCCGCTGCACCTGTAAAGGTAATGTCGATCTGATAGAGGGAGTGAGCTTATGTCTACACAAATTCTTTATTCTGTATAGTTCTCCTTTTGTCCTGTTCTGGTGTTTTTGCGAATTTGTTCTGGAGAACATTATTTTTCTTTGTGGTTGGGTCGTTGATGACCTCTTTCTGGCATATTCGATGTCCACCTAGTGGTCATCCCTTTATACACGAGTAATACAATTCTTCTTGAATTTTCATATTTTTTATGTGCTAGGACACTTGGTTTTAAATTGAATTAATATTCAATTTATCACCCTATATATATATATATATATATATATATATATATATACATATGACAAAACGAATGCGCAGACGCGTTTTGTTGAGATAACGACAAAAAACAGTCAGTGATATCTCGAGTCATTTTATGTATGTATGTACATGCGTATATATATATATATATATATATATATATATATATATATACATACACGCACACGTGATATCTCGAGTCATTTTATGTATGTATGTACATGCGTATATATATATATATATATAGAGAGAGAGAGAGAGAGAGAGAGAGAGAGATAGGTAGGTAGGTAGGTAGGGAGGGAGGGAGGGAGGGAGGGAGGGAGGTAGGTAGATAGATAGATAGATAGATAGATAGATAGATAGATAGATAGATAGATAGATAGATAGATGGATAGATAGATAGATAGATAGATAGATAGATAGATAGATAGATGGATGGATAGATAGATAGATAGATAGATAGATAGATACATTTCTTTTATTAGCCACACAGGGCTCAACGAAGATGGGACAAATACAATGTAGAGCTTTTCTTTTTGGGAGGGGGAAGGAAGGAAAAAAAAAAAAAAAAAAAAAAAAAAAAAAAAAATTGGTGGTGTCGATCAAAAGGGATCGTAGGAAGGGAAAAAGGGGCAGTTCGATCAAAAGGGATCGAAAAAGAAAAAAAAAGAAAAGGAAAGGCCGATCAATAGGGATCGTGTATCACACAGTAATGTTCTCGTGTAAAAAGAGGGGAGGACAGTTTAGGTTTAGCCGTGGAAGGAAAAGCCCACGGAAAAGACCACGGTAACCTTGGTCAATATTCTCATTGAAGAAACTATAACAGTAAGTGACTCTCTTTTACCTTTCTGTTTTATTTTTTTTTTCTTGTTCATAGGGTTATGCTCAAGATGGCTCCGTCGTTCACACGTGCCATCCTTGCTACATTCACCCATCTTTTTTTGAAGCATTCACTAGACAAGACTTCCCTTTCTACTCTCAACTTCCTCTTCAGGTGATACTTGAAGAAGTTGATGAGAGATTGCCCAGAGAGGAAAGTCTTTGTCTCTAGACCTTTCAGACGCGTCCACCATACACATTCTTTCGCCATAGCCACAAGTACGATGAAAATAGCTCTTCCTTCCCGTTTAAAGGAAGGAGGCGCGACAATATTCACGATAGACTCGGCTGATAGACCGACTCGTCCCACACGCGATAGCAGTTGTTCGACGTAAGCCCACAGCTCGGAAATGGTGGGACACTGTACGAGTGCGTGCAGAACGGTTTCGTCGCTCTGCCGGCATCTCGGACAGGTCGGCCCCGTGTTTCTCGAGCCATGCCTGTAGAGCTTATCCCGAACGGGTAGTGCTTCTCGATAGCACTGCCAGGCCAGGGATCTCTGGAAGTTGTCCATAGGTCCCGGCCCGAAGGTCGTCTTAAACAGGCGGGTCAGGTATTCCTCGTCGACGCCCAGGTTCGCCCCGAGATCGTCGTCGTACCTTCCCTCCACTAATCCACTATAGAATGCGTTAGTTGTGATGCAGTCGCTCAAGGTTGACCCGGGTTGTTGGAGTTGCCGAAGAGCAGCGCGACACTCGCGGTGCCATTCGCCCTTCCTCGGCCTCTTCTTGATCCATGACTGCAGTTCGGTCATGGAGACGAGCTGCGGGAAAGCGCGCCGCACAAACGGTGACCACACCTGTTCACCGCTGTCTACGTAGAGCCGGAGATGTCGCAGTCTCAGCGCGTGTCTGCGCATCATCAACCACGGCATGCCCAGTCCTCCTTTTAACGGGTGTTGGCAGCAAACGGATCGCCTAACCATCGGAACGCTTCCTTTCCACAAGAAGCGGAAGAGGATGCGCTCCAGTTTGGTGATGGTAGGGTCGGGAATAGGTATGTAGGTAGGTAGATACATACATACATACATACATACATACATATGCATGCACACACTCTCAGTTTTATGCACAAACACGAGCACTGCACATACACATGCACACACATACCTATGAGTGTGCCTTTTGCATTTCTCTAATATGAATTTTCCTTTCCTTCATTGCTTTCTCCGTATTTATTTGACAATATTCATCATATTTTCGCTATAGGTTGTTTTACAAAACATCAACCCAGCAGCATTGACATTTTTTTAATCATAGGCATATATAAAAGACCTGTTGAATAAATAATTTAGCTTCTGCAGTGTTATTATTAATGAACTGATCTAGAAATCCATGATACTGTTTGCATTATTACATAATAGTCACGAATTCGTGAGTTGTGTATAGATTCAGAAATGTTAACTTCACACTGTGCACAGATACCCTGCAGCTTTCTAGATACAAGCACAACTATCGCTATGTGTATGTTAAATTTTTCAAGTATATATATATATATATATATATATATATATGCATATACAGTATATACATATATGCATACACATACACACAAACACACACACACACACACATATACAGATATAGATATATATATATATATATATATATATATATATATATATATATATATATATATATATATATATATATATATATATATATATATATATATATACATATATATATATATATATATATATATATATATATATATATATATTTATATATTTATATATCTAATTCAAATATATATGTTCGCACACACATAAGTGTATAGTCATGTCTATAAAAATATCCATATAAAAATGTTTATATATACACACACACGTGTGTGTATGTATATATATATATATATATATATATATATATATATACGCATGTACATACATACATAAAATGACTCGAGATATCACTGACTGTTTTCTGTCGTTATCTCAACAAAACGCGTCTGCGCATTCGTTTTGTCATGTGAGTGTGTGTGTGTGTCTAAATATATATTTTTTCCTCTCATTTCACACATACCTACACACACATCTATCAATCAATTTAATTATCTATCTTCCAATGTATCGAACAATCAAATCAATAATTGTATCTGTGTATACAATATAGTACTTGTTAGATGTCTTCTATTCATAGACGTTCCATTTCAAGATAGTGGAATGCTAATTATTAAGAAATATGACCCCGCGAGATCAACGCTTCAAATGATTTCTTGAACAATTAAGAATACACATCACAGTGGAATAGGAAATTTTATGAGGGTACTTTCTACATATTAAGCTATGCCAAACAGCCTCATACGCACACACACTGATGGCGGAGGACCCATGGAGTTATTCTCAAACCAGATTCTTTGTCCGAACGCTTGCAATCTAATGAACTCCGCTCAAGGCTCCTAATAACGATGTGGTGCTATTAAATTAGGTGAGGGTTAAGTCTGCCATCGACGGACAGAAAAAAACTCCTTCTGTTGGCGGGCCTTCCATGCTGTTTACACGTTACAAATTTAATTCAGGGTTGACTAAATTGTGACATAGCAGCGTAATTAGAAAAACAGTAGCATGAATCAATAGGCGAAACCGTGCAACGAATTTAAGTTACTGAGAGCCAACGTCTTATTGAACGGCAAATATATATTGGTTTCTTCTTCCTGAAACATAAACATCTAATTACAACATTATGGATTTCTAATTTAACGAAAGACCACATATTTTGTGGGAACGGATCAATGAGGTATATTGATTTATGGCGTGGTCACAACACTCACAAAAGGGGATTGGCCGGCAGTTGATTATATCGACCTCAATACTTGACTAGTCTTTGTATTATTGAATATGTTAGGACGAAAAGCAAAGTCAATTTTGGTGTGATTTAAACTCGAAGCATTAAAAGAGGTCGCTAACTACAGCTAAACATTTCATTCGGCATTTTACCGATTCTGCCAACTCAACAATTTATTTTATTCCAATAGAAATACTGATCCGCACTAAGAGCATCGCTATATAATAGCAGATGTAGTGGTGTTGTTTAAAATTTTGGGTGGTTCTCATAGTATGACATCTGGTCTAAACACTTATACAACATCTTCGCTTTGTCTAATGCCTTGTGAATGAATATTTTAATAAAATGGGATTCAATTTTATCTTCAATATCATAAGTTTGAAAGAGAAGATTGCCCTATATTAATTAATCAAATATGAAGTGAATTCAGAAAGGAATATCTGGGTTATTGATGTGTTGAACAAAATATCAGCTTACAGTGTTTATTCCTAGGTAGAAACTTAAGCCAAGAAGGTATTGCCGCTTCATGAATAATGATTCGGAATATAAGCATAGAAATTCCTAGGGTCGATATGTTCGATTTAATCCAATTGCAGACAAACTGTAGCAAAGCCACAAAGTAGAGTAACTCGAAGCTATAAAGGACTGAAACCAATGAAAGAATAAATGCACCAAATAATAACTATAAATATTTTTTATATACTAGAAAGGAAATATCTGAATAATAAAGTCTCCTGGCGCTTACAGTCACATAAAGTTTTCAGTTGTATACTAGAGAATGTGGATTGTGAATCGACAAAAGTTATATAACTGGAGAGCAGATAGCATGTCTCATGGGGAAAATTACTTGCTATAGACTAATATCTTAGCCAGGAGAAGATTATTCCCTAATCCTCTTAATTCAGAGAAAACAAAATGGTAAAATCTGATACTGGTTCTATGGGGTATTGTGATTACGAAAGGATTAAGATTATAAATGTATTGTATACATAATTTCATATGAACATAGACACAGACACACACACACGCATACACGCACACATACACACACACACACGCGCGTAGACATAGATGTTCACACATATATACACATATATATAAAACCACGTTTATGCATACATAACATATAAACAAGCTGTGCACGCAGATTTTTACTTGCGTAATGCTTATGTAGACTTGTGTGTATGTGCATGCGCGTGCGTGCGCGCGTGTGTGTACGTGTGTGTGTGTGTGTGTGTGTGCGTGCGTGCATATATGTAAATATATGTATTTTAAACAAGGCTTTGAAAAAGAGCTAGGTATACATGTATATTTATGTGTCAGATTATTGGAACTGATGAATACACAAACATAAAGCTAAGTTCTCTCCGTCAATCATTTTGTAATTTTATAACATGTGTATTATAGAACAGTTAAGGAAACAACCATATCTAAGAATACTATACCTGTCACTTCCTCATTTTCTCTTTCTTTTTCTCTCTCTCTCTCACACTCTTTCTGTTCATATGTATATATATATATATATATATATATATATATATATATATATATATATATATATATATATATATATATATATATATATATATGTATATATATATATATACACCACACATTTAGATATACATACGTATCATTCTATCTATGTACCTCTATTTCACAGGATTATACTGTATGTATTTATCTCTGTCTATCTATTCCTTTCCCATTCAATGACCCTGTCCCGTTTTCTCAACATTCTCTCTTATCTATCACCATTGTTCTTCCATACATCAGTAGAACAACACATTAAACCGACAGAAGCAGATACTTACAAAACCTTGGCAAAAATACAAATAGTTTATCAATAAATTTTACAGTACATGTATAGCCCAGGTTCTTAACATTTACTATTCTTTTCTACTCTAGGCATAAGGTACGAAATTTGTAGTGAGGGAGCGAGTCGATTAGATCGAGTCAAGAATGCAACTGGTACTTAATTTATCAGACCCGAAAGAATGAAGGGCAAAGTCGACCTCGTCGGAATTTGAACTCAGAACATAAAGACAGACGAAATACCGCTAAGCATTTAGCTCGGCGTGCTAGCGTTTTTGCCAGGCTCACCGCATTTTTAGCATTTAATATTTAAGGTTTGAACGAAAAAAGAAGGTATCTTTCTTTAAAAGGCTGTATGATATATATATATATATATATATATATATATATATATATATATATATATATATATATATATATATATATATATATAAATGGAGTTAAACGCATGTGTTATTCAAATTCTTTTACTTCCGACATATGTTTCGAAGGCAACGTTGGTATTATTCCAAAGGAATAAAATGGCGTAAAACAATGTAATCTTCTCATCAGGGAAAGAAAGAAAGAAAGAAAGAAAGAAACCAAACTCATCAATAAGGCATTTTAACAGAATGTGATGGATGTGTATAATGATGAATACAGACACGTATGTGTGTGTGTATGTGTGTATGTGTGTATGTGTGCATGCGTGCCTCTGTGTGTGTGTGTGTGTGTGTGCGTGTGTGTGTGTGTGTGTGTGTGTGTGTGTGTGTGTGTGTGTGTGTGTGTGTGCGTGCGTGTACCACGAGGCTCCACATTTTCCATGAGCTTCCAAATTTTCGTCAGCCAAATTAAGTCATTAAATCACAAGGCATTGGTTCGATCGAGGCTCTAACAAAACACTTGTTCAAAGTGCCGCGAAGTAGGACTGAACATGAAACCGCACAGTTCGGGAGCGAACTTCTTAGCCACTAAGCCATTTCTTGCGGTAGTTACATTCGTAGATTCATGCACATTCACACGCACACCACACATACACACACAATATATGACTTCCTTTACATCGTTGATGATTTTTTCTTCCTCCGTCTTCTCTTCTTTGGACGTTCCTATATTTCCGACGAAGAGCTCCGCTCTAAACGTCAAGTTCCCTTTCTTTCGTCCAGTCACCGAATATATGTATCACGTCCTCGCGTTGTTGTTTTTGTTGTTTTTTTTTGTCGTTTTTCTTCTTTGAACTCACTATATGTATATATATATATGTATATATATATGTATATATATATATATATATATATATATATATATATATATATATATATATATATATATATATATATATATATATATATATATATATATAATTCAGTTAAAGGTTATTTTAACCTCATGAAGTGATCATGTCATCCAACGAAATATTGGTTTCATACCTCATATTTTGGGAGGTGGTGATATCCATAAAATAATACGTTTGTATATAAACCATAGTTTATATTCATGTAAATGAAGAAGAAAATGGAGATATTGAAGTTAATAAGAATTTATTATCAGCAACAAACCGATCATTATCCCTTACAGCTCTTTCACTTATACACAGAGAAATTAATTAAATATTAAAACCATGATTCTCATCATAATCTCTTCAGAGGGAAAAAATATACCCATAGGTATTTTGTGTGTTTGTAGACTCATCACAGCAGACTGAATGACATTATTTATGGTTTATATTTATATGTGTCTGGGTGAAGGGGTTACAGGCAGGTTGTGGACAAGATAGAGCATGTAAATAGAATTAGAGTAATAAAAAATGAATAAATAGAGATTATACAGTAAATTACAATGTAAATAAAGTACAATAGGAATAAAGGTAAGGAACTAAATTATGTTTTTAAGTGATACATAAAGTTGAGAAAATTTATGTATATATAGTTACACGCATACAGGCCTACACACGTTCATACAATTATCTGTTACGTCTATATATATATATATATATATATATATATATATATATACACATGTATATATATATATATATATACATATATACACACACAAACATATATATATATATATATATATATATATATATATATATATATATATATATATATATATATACATATATATATACATACATACACACACACACACACACACAGATATATAGATAGATATATATATATATATATATATATATATGTGATGTGCGCGCGCGTGTGTGTGTATTTGTGTCTGTGTGTGTACAGAGTGTGCGAGAGAGTAGGACAGAGAATGCCTTGTGTTAACTGACTTGAAGAAGAGACATGTTACCTAGCCAACACGTGAAAACTAATACATAATAAGAATCCCAAGACAAAGTTTTTTTAACTGTCATTGAAATACTTAGATCTGAACCCTTCACCGCTATTTTGTTCGAATGAGCCACATAAATATTATATATTTCTCCTAATAATACATCATCATCCCCCTGCATTGTCTCAACCGACATGTCGTCAACCATTAAAGCTACTTCTGATGAACACTCAATGTCGCAACATAACTAACAAGCACTACGCCGTTTAAGTTGTGTTGCCCGTCTTTAAAAATATTTATATGCTATTTATTAGCAATTATATGCAATAAAACTATGTTGCATAACATCAAAGTTATATGTGTAATCTATGTAATCTGACATATTCATGTGCCTTTATATATCTGCGTGTACACATAGATATACGTATATGCAGAAATCATATTTACATATACATGTGTAGATAGATAGATAGATAGATAGATAGATAGATAGATAGATAGATAGATAGACAGACAGACAGACAGACAGACAGACAGATAGATAGATAGACAGAAAGACAGATAGATAGACAGACAGACAGATAGATAGACAGACAGACAGATAGATAGACAGACAGATAGATAGATAGATAGATAGATAGATAGATAGATAGATAGATAGATAGATACATTTCTTTTATTACCCACACAGGGCTCAACAAAGATGAGACGAATACAATGTAGAGCTCTTCTTTTTAGGAGGGGGAAGAAAGAGAAAAAAAAGTAGGGGTGGGTGTCGATCAAAAGGGATCGTAGGAAGGAAAAAGGGGGGGGAGTTCGATCAAAAGGGACCGAGAAAAAAAATAGCGATCAATAGGGATCGTGTATCACAGTAATATTCTCGTGTAAAAAGAGGGGAGGACAGTTTAGGTTTAGCCGTGGAAAGAAAAGCCTACGGAAAAGACCACGGTAACCTTGGTCAATATTGTCATTGCAGAAACTATAACAGTAAGTGACTCGCTTTTGCCTTTTTGTTTTTTGTCTGGATTTTTTTTTAACTCCTTTATAGTGTTATGCTCAAGGTGGCTCCCTCATTCACACGTGCCATCCTTGCTACATTCACCCATCTTTTTTTGAAGCATTCACTAGACAAGACTTCCCTTTCTACTCTCACCTTCAGATGATACTTGAAGAAGTTGATGAGAGATTGCCCACAGAGGAAAGTCTTTGTCTCTAGACCTTTCAGACGCGTCCACCATATACATTCTTTCGCCATAGCCACAAGTACGATGAAAATAGCTCTTCCTTCCCGTTTAAAAGAAGGAGGCGCGATAATATTCACGATAGATTCGGCTGATAGACCGACTCGTCCCACACGCGATAGCAGTTGTTCGACGTAAGCCCACAGCTCGGAAATGGTGCGACACTGTATGAGTGCGTGCAGAACGGTTTCGTCGCTCCGCTCGCATCTCGGACAGGTCGGCCCCGTGTTTCTCGAGCCATGCCTGTAGAGCTTATCCCGAACGGGTAGAGAAATGGAAGAAAATTTAAAGAAAGTAGAAAAATAACAACACAATAATAATAATTATCCAAGGTTGGAATTTACAAATAGTTTAATGTATCGCTTCGCGTTTTTACACAAATGACGTGTTATTTTTTGTGAATATAGTCTGCATTCATGTGATGCTTACAATACAATTTGTAATAACCATGTTTATCAGGTTTATCTTTAGAAATGAACGCATGAACAAAGACTCACTTGATGTCCATGGATATCACAAATTTTATCGTAATCATCCCATCAATGCGGACTATATTCACCAAAAAATACATGTGATGTGTGGAAACACGCGTAGCGATACGTTAAAATATTTATAAATTGCATCCTTGGATTACGATTATTATAACTATATTAATCCTACGTTATATCGGCATTCTTCGATTTGATCCCATAAAACTGCTGGTGCAAGTTGGAATCAATAGGCTGTAGCCGACATGATAATACAGGAGCTTTTAAGTGTGTACTCAAAAATGTTTCCCGTGAACGTAGTTAAAGCACACACACACACACACACACACACACACACACACACACACACACACACACAGACGTGTATATATATATATATATATATATATATATATATATATATATATATGGTTAAACACTCAGAAAAGAATTGAACTAGACATCTGTTGCTTGGGAACAAAATGTGATGCAATGTCATTAAAATGAAAGGTTCAGACAGTAGATATCAATATAAAACTAATTTGGAGAGCATGAAAGCAAAACTAGTCTAGTGTAACTGTTCATTCCTCTATATAAATTTGCGAGATATTTGTCATTCGCTTCCTTGACATCTGGTATTTTTGTTTTCTTATATTTTCCATCACAAATTTTAGTCTAAATTGATATGTTATATGCAAGTTATATGTAAGTGAACTCGGAAAACACTTGCAGATATAGACGTATATATAGAGAGAATAATGCTGCACACCGACCTCAACATGTGAATAGTATCTTATTTGTACAGACATATACATACTAGCAAGGTACATTGTAGGATAGAGATATGTCTATATATTTGTGTGTGCTTGTGTATATGCATATCTGTTTATGTAAACGTCATTAATCTCCGCTTTCTCTTTCTCTCCCCTCTCTCTCTGTATGTATATATATATATATATATATATATATATATATATATATATATATATATATATATATATGGAAAGCGAGAGATAAATAGATAGATATTTGGTTGTGTAGGTATGCATGCATGTGTAAATATCTATGTATGAATGTGTGTAAGTATGTGTACATGTATATATATATATATATATATATATATATATATATATATATATATATATATATATATATATGTTTGTATGTATGTGTGTATATTGCATGTAAAGGAGAGAATGAGATGTAGGTAGATAGATAGGTAGATAGGTAGCTCAATAGAAAGGTAGATAGATAGATAGATACATACATACATACATACATACATACATACATACATACATACATACATACATACATACATAAATCCCCCAGAGGGAAATTATAGAATCCTCGCTACTTTCAATAACTATTTCATTTCCCGTTTATCAATATTACAATTTAACTAATATCGAATGCCAAAAATATATTAGTTTCAATTCAAACCTCGCTCTTGAATTTATTAATCTCATCTCATTGATTCTGTACATTATTATTAAGTGTTTGCTTCGGTTAATTAACTACTTTTATATTTAGTTTAATTCTTATTTAATAAATTTCTAGCTAGCTCCTCTAGTTTGTCATATATTTTATTACTACACAAATCCTTTTCTGTCTGCAGCTAAAGTTGGTTTGTTTGATTATGTGTATATGACGGCGGCTTTGCCTTTTATTGTGCTATATTTGTTTCGTCAAATTCATAAATTTAATTAAATATGTTGATTAAATTTTAGCTAACCGGTCCCATTTCACTGCCTTTTCCATAATCATTTGCTATAACTATTCATATTGCATTATTTTAAATAAGCTGTTGTTATAAATATAAGCATTGATTTGACATGCAAGAGAATAACAGATCAATAGCTGGCATATCAAAGCGTAATAAAATTCACTACGCACATTGGTTAGTTATAATCATCACTTTGCATTGTATGGAAGCTGTTTATTGTCATGTCTATAGCAAGCAGACCATGTCTTAATTCCTAAATGATTTGCTATAGTCTGCCTCGATCCTTCTCGTTCATGAGGATAGTGCTTTAGTCGACTTTCAATGTTTCCAGAGTGAGAGCGCAAGAATAAACCAAATTTAAGGGGACGCCAGTGCGTAGCAAGGCTAATTCCCAAGTATCACTGACAATCATTTTCAGCTGCGCATATTGGAACAGCATGGAATGAAGTGCCTTTCACAGAAATCCATCACGCATCCCGATTACAGAACCGAACCCCAGCCCTACGGATCTAAGCAATAGACCATGCGATTCACTATGGATACAATAAATTCTGGAATCTGTGGAAAGTGGTGGCTTGTCCCATCAGCTTCAATATACTCTAAATCTTTCAACTTTTCTGGTGTGGTGTGTTCTTTATCTGACCTGGAATACAATAGACCTAAATATTAAATTTGGCAGTGCTACGGCATGTAAACTAATTCAGCATTTAACACACCCTTCATTTTTATTCACTAATATTAATGCTTGATATTTGATAGAAAATTAATATTTGATTCACAAAGATTAATAAAACGCCCAGGTGTCACAACCCTACGATGTTTTAGTGTAGTACAATATAATTGTTATAATTATTGTTGCTGTACCACATCAGCTCTAACAGAGCAGTCATATACTTAAAGGTGTTCCACCTTTCGTCAACCTCCATTTTTTTTTCAGGTTATCTTTCTTATAAAAATACCTTGCTTAAAAGTACTTCCTTTATATAACGATCTTAGTTCGAGTTATTTGAGGAACAGTTAACTGCTATTTCTACCACTTAGAAGCACCTTTGCTTCGTCAAAGGTTGCAGTTATATTGTATAGTGATATGTACTGTAATATTATGAAACGTAAGCATATAAGAAATATCTGAAGTACTTCACTGGAAACGTTTGTGCTTTGACATTTAAGATTAGCAATATCAGAGAGAGAGAGAGATAGACAGACAGACAGAAGAGGAGAGAAAGAAAAAATGGATGATTAGTAGACATAAAACTTTTGTAGGTGTTTAAATGCCTTTTATTCTTAAAGAAAATAAATTGTCATCTTAAAAACATACGTTTTACTACAGGAAATTTCAAGAAAGGTGCAATAGTCCTTTTACTTACTGAATTTTACATCATTAAACGATGTTAAGATGGCTGACAGAGAAGTCCTTCTTTGGTTATGTACATTTTATACGTCTTGAGCAAGTTGATAAATGTTACAGATTAGATAATGTTTCATTCCGTGTTATCTCTTGCGAAGAAGAAATTGTCTCTTTTCGTGTTCGTTGACTAATCTGATACATACTTGTAGTCGCCTTCAGATCACAGGTGTATAAAAAGAGAAACAACAGCAATGAAGATGCTACTACTACTACAACTGTTACTACTAATGATAATATTGACCACAACGACGACGATGGCGATGATGATGATGATGATGATGATGATGATGATAGTAATAATAATAATAATAATAATAATAATAATAATAATAATAATAAAAAGAATGATAGCGATGACAATAATAATGACGATAATAATAATAATAATAATAATAATAATGATGATGATGATGATGATGATGATAATAATAATAAGAAGAAGAAGAAGGGGAAGAAGGAGGGGAGGGGGAGGGGGAGGGGTGGAGGAGGGGTGGAGGAGGGGTGGAGGAGGGGTGGAGGAGGGGTGGAGGAGGGGTGGAGGAGGGGTGGAGGGGGTGGAGGAGGGGTGGAGGAGGGGTGGAGGAGGGGTGGTGGAGGAGGGGTGGAGGAGGGGTGGAGGAGGGGTGGAGGAGGGGTGGAGGAGGGGTGGATGAGGGGTGGAGGAGGGGTGGAGGAGGGGTGGAGGAGGGGTGGAGGAGGAATTGGAGGAGGAGGAGGAATTGGAGGAGGAGGAGGAATTGGAGGAGGAGGAGGAGGAATTGGAGGAGGAATTGGAAGAGGAGGAGGAATTGGAAGAGGAGGAGGAATTGGAAGAGGAGGAGGAATTGGAAGCGGAGGAATTGGAGGAGGAGGAGGAGGAGGAGGAGGAATTGGAGGAGGAGGAGGAATTGGAGGAGGAGGAGGAGGAGGAGGAGGAGGACGACGACGACGACGACGACGACGACGACGACGACGCTATACCGATGGTAATTAAGAGGAAACTATTAAGTTCTCACTAGTGTTTTCTTGAGTACAATTACGTGGTCAGAAAACCGTTTCTCCATGTTATCACACACACACACATACGTGCGTGTGTGTGTGTGTGTGTGTGTGTGTGTGTGTGTGTATGTGTGTGTGTGTGTGTGTGTGTGTGCGTGTATGTGGGTGTAATCTTTTATCTATTTAGAATTTAAGTAGTCATGTTCAGAACTTAATTATAATGAATGCAATGTAAGAGATTGTTTCGTGTGAGTTTCTATCAATAGCAGCTATCAAAAGTGAATTCTTGTACACTTTGGAATGGGAAACGTAATGTCTTTCTAAATGATGATAAAATTAAACTCTTACATTCTGCGGCAGAGCGATATTTATTACTAGTGTCATTGTGCGTCGGCCAAAATAAGAGCATTTCTCCCGGAGCTGTACTTTTGTGATCCTTTCTAATAATTCGCGTAAGTGTGGACGGTCCCTATCTGAAAGCGTTGGTTTTCTTCCGGAGTTTGTTTCGACGAGGTGGTTTTTCCCTCTTTCTCAAAGACTGTCATTACTTTCAAGACAGTACTTCTTGATACACCAAACATTTTGGCTGTTTTCGTTACGCTAGCGCCTGCCATCGGGGCACCAACAATTTAACCTCTTTGAAAGTCCGGTAGATCTGTTATTTTAATGAATTTTAATTACCCTTTTCTGATGATATCTGAAAAGAAACAGCAATTTTAACAAAACATATTATGCAACACTAATAATAAATAAAACAAAAATGTAAAAAATTAAAGCTTTTGACGGTTTTATAGATATTTCAATATTATGAAATATATATATATATATATATATATATATATATATATATATATATAAGCTGCTTTTACTTTGGGATCGTATGTAGGCTAAACATTTTGGCAACATCCCAATGTATACATACCTATTTATGTTTATGTGTGCATAGTATGTCTGTGTGTCCGTGTGTACGTAAGTGTATGTGTGCATGAATGCATGCATGTATATCTCAAAGTCAGTATATAGTTTGTATTTAATATATCTGCATGTATTTATTCGAAACTGAGACTTGTATTTCATCGAATGAGTAATGTACATTTCTCTTTTGTAAATTAAAACATATGTACATGTGTGCGTCTGTGTTCCTCATGTGTGCATATGTGTTTCTCCTGTGTGCGTTTGTACAAATTGAGGTACTATTTTGTTTTCATTATATGATCACAATGTATTTGCACCGATCATTCCTGCGAGAGGCAATAATTTTTTGACGAATAGCAATAATATATCTTTGTATGATTTCCAAAAAATGATATCAAATTAAAGCATGATTTTTATATCCTTTTTAAGTGCATTAAAATTGTTAACACAATTGGCATAATTGTGTTGAACAAAGAATTCACATTGGCTCTAAGATAGTAAATTCGCTTATTCTTTTTAAGAAATTCCTTCATTCTTTTACTTCCTTCGTAGACTGATATATTTTTTTTTTTCGATTTCATCTCCATAAAACACTTATTGTATAATCAGTATATAGCAAAAAAGAATTGAAAGTACTGAATTTGCTGTCGAAGGTATTATATTATCAATATTTCCATAAATGTAATCGCATACATTTAATACCAGTAGTATGAAACGGGACTGTACCGGAATCTTTCAATCATGTTCCACAATTTTTACTTCTGTTTTTTTCTTTTTTTTTCTTTTTGTCTCTAAATCTTATTCATTCTATGATATCTCGAAATCCACGTGAAACTGTGTACACTTATATTGATACGTCCATAACATCGTGAAGAAGATTTCAAACAAATAGAAGATGCGAATGCGTGTCTTGTGTTTTGATATTTTTTAAGCATGTAAGATTCTTGAAAGAGATTTGCGAAAAAGCAATAAAAATAATGATCTTGTTTTTTGGGAAATCACTTCTTTTCATGACAAATCGTGCTATGCTAATACACAAGTTTCCTTTTATATACAGCACAGGCTTTACTTAAGTTTCAAAGACTAGTTGAACATTGAAATCCTGCTGCTGTGAGGGATTTTTTTTTCCTTTTCACATTAAAGAATACGTTTGAGTCTATGGCTATATATCTAGACGTATTTCGTATTCATGATTCTTCATACACGATATTTTTTTTCTAATCTGCAGTATATTTATGTACCACTTTGTATATCTCTGTATATCTATCTAGCTATCTATCTATCGATCTATCTATCTATCTATCTATCTATATATATATATATATATATATATATATATATATATATATAAGGAGAATTCACAAAAAAAACAACAACGAAGACAGGTGGTGTAGAAAAAAAATAGATGTATTATTAGTATAATGCTCGGGAATTGAAAAAGTCATTAACGTTTCGAGCCTACGCTCTTCCACAGAAAGGAATACAGAAAGAAACAAGAATGTGTGTGTGCGTGTGTTTACGCGCGCGCACTTCTGACTGTATATATATATGTATATATATATATATATATATATATATATATATATATATATATATATATATATATATATATATATATATATATATAGGTTGTCAAGAAAGTTCTTGCGGAATTTTTAATTTTGGCTTTAAATGATATATTTTCAAATTAATTTTCGTTAAATTACTTTGACTTTAATATTATTTTAAAGCCCGCCTTTCGCTCTATCTAATATCTTTCTTTTCCAATAATTAGGCCGTTTTTTTCCGGAACGTTGAATGCAACATGGA
Organism: Octopus bimaculoides; assembly: GCF_046866305.1. Classification (NCBI taxonomy): domain Eukaryota; kingdom Metazoa; phylum Mollusca; class Cephalopoda; order Octopoda; family Octopodidae; genus Octopus; species Octopus bimaculoides. Next base: position 17,128,584 of record NC_142934.1, on the reverse strand, counting down.
CAAAAAGCAAATTCGCACAATTATCTTATTCTAGTTCAAGCTAGGCCGAAAAGCTGCTGAAACAGCTCGCGATATCAACGGTGGCCTAGGAACCACTAATGAACGTGTAGCGCTATGGTGGTTCAAGAAATTTTGTAGCGGTGACGAGTCTTGAAGATGATTAGCGTAGTGGTCGGCCATCGGATGCATTCTTGTCGGTTATTAATGGTTATACATAGCCGTCTAGAATGCATGGTAGCTCTGCACACCGACATTCGAAACTTCGATTACTATAATGACAACATTTTGCTGTTTCTTCTAAACTATAACATATACATATATATATTTATATATATATATACACACACACACACACATCATGGACAGTCATACAGACAGAAGCGCACACGTGCACACACACATACATTGATACACATATATGTGTGTGTGTGTGTGTGTGTGTGTGTGTGTGTGTGTGTGTGTATAGTGTATTTATATATACTTGTATACATAGATTCAGGTAAATATATATGTATATATATATATATATATATATATATATATATATATATATATATGTACGTACATACACACGCACATACACATATTTATTTATTCGTGCTCTATACATAAGATATACATACATACATATATCTTCAAGGCCTCGTGCATTTCTTGATATTAGCAAAATTTTCTCAAAGCCATCTCATTTATTATAAACGTATAAATATAGCATTCAGAAAAACGAAATTAAAAACAACACAGATCGAACTAGTGCGATATTTATATGGAGACGTTATAAAGCTAGACATATCAAATGCGAGACTACGTGCATGTGAACGTACCAATCAGACATGAAAATTAAAATTAGCTCGTGCGTGTCTCTGTGAACTTGTTTTACTTCTGGTGTTTCCTTGTCTGAGGATAATTGTATAGTGTTTGGAGTCATGTGTGTGTATGTAAGAGATATGATTTAAATACACAGATTTTGATTCATGACTTGCCAAATATTCTCCCATCAGTATTTCGTGTAACATCCTCTAATGTTGCTCTATACTTAGATGTAATTAATCATTACTCTGTGAATATAATTTGTTTTGCTTACAGTTTCTTTGTATCGAACTATGAATGCATTACTGTATGACAATGTTTGTTGCCGCCTATGTGTATAAATCTATATATTGCTTGTTTTGATTTGCAGTTTTTTTATAATATTTTATGTTTGTAACTGAGTGCTTTGTTTTCCTTTGACGATATATCTTTATACATAGTATTATATGTGTGTGAGTGTGTGTAGACATAAATGTATATAGATGTAAAATTTATACGAATATATATGTGTGTGCGTATACATACGTGTATGTACATGTAAATATATATGAATATGTACGTATATATATATATATATATATATATATATATATATATATATATATATATATTCCTTGCAATGTAGACGTAGACATGAGTATATATGAATATATACACATATGTACATATGTGTGTATATATATATATATATAAGCAATTATGTATGTATGTGGAGCTTGGGTGCTTCTATATATATAACATACATATATGAAGTAGTTTGTATTTGTATGTTTGAGTGTGTGCACCTGCGTGGGTGAATCTGTATGTGAGTGTGTGCGTGTGTGTATGTATGCGTGAGTATGTGTGTGTGTGCATGCGTGTGTGTGTGTGTGCGTGTGTGTATGCGTGTGTTCAATGAAATAATATCGAATTTCATTCATCACACAGACACACACTTGTGCGTCTTCGTGTGTTCGTTTGTGTGATGAATTAGCGATCACATTGTTTTGAAGAAAATCTTTAAATAACAGCAGAATATGGTAGACACAGTACAAAGATACTCGTTAACATTTATACGTGTGTATGCATGCATGCATGTATGTATGTATGTATGTATGTATAGGCAGATAGATAGAGAAAGAGAAAGATAGATAGATAGATAGATAGATACATACATACATACATACATACATACATACATACACGCATACATACACACATACATGCATACATACATACATACATAGAGAGAGAGAGAGAGAGAGAGAGAGAGCGAGATCAAATTAAACAATAATCACGGTTTTCAATTTGAAACCAGTCAAATGTCCATTTCACAAGTTACGTCATACTGATTTCCGTCGTCGCTCATTCATTCTACATTGTACATTTGTCGATAAGATAACCAGAATATAACAAGATGTGTCACAGATACGTATATTCTATTGATAGAGTGCTACATACCTTAGCCTAATTAACGAATGGACTGTTAACCTTCATTATAATACCTTCTTTACATGTATCAAGTTCCCTAACGAAATGTTCATGCAGTTTTTGTAGTTTTGAGAGAGAAAAATGAATGGGGGAGAAGGGTAGAAAAAAGATATATATTTATGTGTGTGTGTGTGTGTGTATACACACACACACACACACACACACACACGCATACATATATATATATATATATATATATATATATATATATATATATATATATATATCACAGAAACTAGTACTCGGAGTTTCACGTTCCCGTACGTCAAGCAGTTGTGATCATTATCAAGATTCTTGATTACAACTGCCCGACGACCGAGAACGTTGAAACGCTGAGTAACAGCTTTTTGTGATATATGTGTCGTTTTAATAATAAAAAAAAGCATACCACCCTACCTTCGGCATTGGAGTACTATTTTTTCCACGTTCTTTTGCATTTTTGCGCTTACTCGTGTATATGTACACTTATGTGCGTGTGTTTGTGTGTGCGTGTGTGTGTGTGTGTGTGTGTGTGTGTGTGTGTGTGTGTGTGTGTGTGTGTGTGTGTAAGCACTTATAAACAGTTGTTGTTTAAATTTCCCCTCCATGTTTACCCTGATCGATCAGATCTATAATCTAGATACGCCGACCATGAGCTACCTTTCCCCAACCATGTAATCGACGCTGTTTTTAATTTCAAAACAAACCTATGGTTTTGTAAGATTGCTAAACAACACAACAACAAATATTCCTGTCCAACAAGTTATCGGTTCTTTATAAAACACTTAACTCTATACAAACAGCTATAACGTTGTTAGTTACTAAATGAATAAATAAAACTGATATAAAAAAAAAACATAATAGAAACTCACTCGATCGTTTTCGATAGATGCAGCCAAAACTGATGATGATTACAAAATTACAACATACACAGAGCAATTTCAATTTTGCAAAGTGAAACATCAAAGAAAACCATTGTGCAAAGTTTAGTGAATGAGACACATAAGGATAATATTGCTAAACAAACAGCGTATACAATAGGAAATGTATCAGTGCAGAGGATAATGACATTCTATTTAATGATCTGAAAAAAAAATTGTTGGTTTTTATGCTATGGAAAACAGTCCAACCGTACTGGATTCTAAGTTAAATAGCTGCGACTCTCTTGTAGTTTCCTCGCTGAAATTATTTAAAGTTGTAAACCTCCGGCGTATAGTTTAGTTCGAGTAGATTATCTATGTCTGCAAACACATATTTAGCTTTTATTCGATTTCTACCTTGTTGCGGACTTTTTTTTCATTATTTTTGTTTAATATACTCAATTATTTATGTTCTCTAGAATACATTTTAACAATATCGCCTGGTGATATTGACAATGATCTGGATATAGCTAAAGAAAAATCGCAAACATGTATGTCTCACTTGGCCAGTTTTAACATACAAAACAAACGTCTGTCCAGTAGCTCAACGCATGTAAAGTCTTTTATATAAGAACTTGCTATGAAAAACAGTTTTCATTCAGCAGCATTTGATATTGGTTTCAAATTTTGGCACAAACTTCTAACAAGTTCGTGGTGGAGGAAGGGATAGTCGATTACATCGACCTTAGGCCTCAAGCGGTACTTATTTCATCGACCCCGGAAGGCTGGAAGGCAAAGTCGACCTCGGCTGAATTTGAACTCAGAACGTAAAGACGAACAAAATACCGTTAAGCATTTTGCCCGGAGATTGCCAACGATTCTGCCAGTTCACTGTAGTGAACCAGCATTTAATATTAAAGTGGTTTTTCAAATTCAGCCGCGTTTGACTTTGCCTTTCTTCCTTTTGGGAAATACGTACCAGTTAATTACAGGTGTCCATGTAATCGACTTAGCTCGTCCGTGAAATTACTTAACTTCTGCCAAAATTTGAAAAAACATTAAAGTGATTTAATTGATTAATCTCTAAATATGAAATCTGCTTTACGGGATCGTCAAATCTCATACAATACAGAGAACTACATGTGAATAATTTTAATCTGAAAAATACACGACTTTCAAATTTGTATCCGCAAGTATCTTTATCTTGGGCACTTTCAGGAGGGGTGCTCAAGATAACATCTAGGCAGGGGGTTTAGATGTGTCAACTGGCCAAAGTCTTAAATTCAAGTCCAGCTCGGTCCGGACACACCACAAACAAGAAAGTGAGTTCTCGTAACAACACCATCAGCAAGCTCACGAATATATGGTGAGAAAGCAGTCATTAGTTTCTCCGTTAATCTTCTTCTAACCTCTCCTTGCTCCGCTACTGAACATGCCATTTCTATATGAAATAAGATTTACCAGTGGCGAGATAGTTGACCTAGCTCGTAATGCTTCCATTTCAATAATTAGAAACTTAGTCGAACAAACATTGACAGTATTTTAAATTTTGAAGGAATCTCTCCATAAACCATTCGGAGATAAGCAACTAATATGAATGAATAAAGAAACGATATTCTATGTCCAATCAAACATCAATTTAGAATTTCCTGAAGTCAAGAAATTCTTAATTAAATCAACCGTTCCACTTTATGCTTGACATTACAACAGGAAATGTGTGAACAACTCTATGGAATGAGAGAAACAGCAACTTACCACCTTTAACAGCAATAGCAAAGACGCCAAGTAAACCGCTGCAATCTGATGCGGATGTAATCTGAAGACTATAGAAATGCCTTAATTGATTGAGAAGCAGAGTCCTCAGAATCAAAGTGACAATCAAATAAGGAGAATACGACCTTTACAGCGGTAACTTGTGAGAATGGAACGCAACCAAAAGGTATAGCACGCTTAATGTGGTATCTTGTAATAGACGATCCGTATGCTTCTATGGACATTAAAGTACACTGAAGCTGCGGAGAATTTCATTGAGCCTTGGTTGGAATTTAAATGAACGTGGAGTGGAGTCAATGAGGAAGCTATTGCAATTAATCAGATCGTGAAGTCGGAGTATGGTATGGTTCTGATTAATATGATATTATATTGGGAAATACTGTCTCACTTAACGATTGATATCCATAAACTTTCGTTGTATATGAGAAAGAATACATCAACAAATAAATAAACCAGTGAAGCAGCGAAAAATAGCAGCTATATCACTTTCGGAAAGTATATATGCGTACCTAGAATCCTAGAATAATATAGCCCTGAATACACATTACATAAAAGAAAAGAAGTATTAAATAAATTTTTTATATCTTCGGTCATAGAGCTGCTCATTCTGAACAAGTATTAATAACTTGTAGTGACACCATATTTCGTTATGAAACCATAATACTCTGGAACATATATCAAACGCTTTTATAAGTCAATACTGTGTTCTACTGTGCTAGCAGTGTTATAAGTCAATACTGTGTTCTACTGTGCTAGCACTTGTTAATGCTGTCTCTATAGATTTTAAATAGAAAGTATAGCCAGCACCAGTGAACAGTGCTGGATATAATTTCTATAGAATTTTTTTTAATGCATCAATTTAAATGCAGGGCTAACCTCACCTGCATAAATAAATAAAGAGAATTTATTTAATGAGTCGGACATATTTGTATAATTTTACTTAAATCCTCTACGAGGATAAGAAGACAGACAAAGTCCATGCTGTTTTCACTTCAGCTTAGAAACTTCTAAGACATCAAGAAAAAAATTTAAGGTTATAAATTCTACTTATTTATTTATGCAGCTGAGGATAGCCCTGCATTTAAATTGATGTAATGATTGCATTGTTCAATTAAATGGATCCCCTTGAAACGGTCATACTGCATCACCTCTGGCTATCCTGTTGTTTATTTTGATTTTAATCACAGTATTTTGAAGTTGTACGGATAATATCGCAGAGACTTTTGGCACTTTATTCATCTGAATCTCAATTATTTTGCTTATATATATATATATATATATATATATATATATATATATATATATATATATATATATATAGATAGATAGATAGATAGATAGATAGATAGATAGATAGATAGATAGATAGATAGATAGATAGATATTTGTCACCACACGTCATTCTGTGTTAAGTTATTAATACTTAACTTATAGAAATATTTTGCCTACTCCCTGTATGTTCCCGAAAGTCCCCTTCATCAGAAATATTGTCTTATGCTCATGATAATTACCACGTCAGTATTAACGTGTTCGCGTGCGTAGATGTTAACGTATTTATGCGGATGTGTATGTCAGTCGTTTCACGTTGTGGTATGACAATGAATAAAAAAGTAACTCTACTTTCCCTCAATTCTCGATATTTTACAAGGTTTTCTATATGTATTATTTAATGTACTTTCACTCCCAAATCATATATATGGTTCCCATACATACACACATACGTACCTAAACGAAATCACCCATTAATACTCAACAGACTTCTTTTCTTATACTAATAGATATATACACAAGGGAAGCTACTTGCCTACAAGAGTAAAAACATATACAGAGATAACGAAATGAATAAGAAGATAAACATATAAAAAAGATGAATAGATTTGGGGAGTCGAGTGCGATGGACCAATTAAGTAAAGATATCATCGGAAGTGACTTTCGCTACAACATCAAAGAACGTACTCTGCTACTTTTCATTTATTCTCAAAATCTGTCAGATCTTCACCAAAAAAATTTTTGCAACGTTATCAAACCATTTTCTTACGTGTGAATGGATGGCTATATAGACTGAAGAAAAATTGATTTCGGTAGCTGTCACTACCAGGTTTTCAAAGAAACCGTTTATTTTCCTTTATATTTTCTGACATTGAATATATATACATATTTATACACATATATGTGTGTATACACACACACACGCACATATGTATATATATATATATATATATATATATATATATATACAGCTCTATATATAAATATATATACATATGTATATAAATACACACACACGCACACGCTCGCGTACACACACTCACACGTATGTATATATATATATATATATATATATATTGATATTTTTTCAAAGAAATACGAACGAAACTGTATAAATAGGAATATATAAAATAGAATAAGTTAAATACATAACAAAATATAAATTATGTTATACACGTATCCGTGAACAAATAACAAAGTGTATGACTACAGAAATAACTAAATACAAATATATTTAAACATATATGCAACGTAACTGGATTACTTAAAAGCGTCAATGAAAATATACAAACGTATATAAATAAAAGACAAAATGAATACTTATGAAATATGAGGAAATAAGTTTTCATAATGTTTCACTCAGCAAACTTGTTATTTTTCCAATAGAGATACTTTTTATGTTTTACTTTCCGCTTCCATATTTGTTTTCGGCGTTTTTTTTTTTGTTTTAATTATTTTTATATGTATATTTCTATTTTAGTTTTGTATTTAACACTGAATTTCTTTCGTGTCTACTAAAAAAATGTTGGTGAGAAGAATAGAAGCGCAGATTTTGTGGCTTGTGACATAGATGTCTTACATAGGCAAAAGACTAACGTTTAAGGCGTGAGTAGAGTCGTTCAATATATTGCTCAGAGTATCATAGCATCATTTGTTTTTTTTACTCGTCCTAGAATAAGAGATGGAAAAGTTCAGCTGGACGGAATTTCAACTTAGAAACGAAAGGGGCGCATTTAAATACCATAAGGTATTTTATCCACCACTCTTCTCTGTTCATCTATCACTGTATTCTTATACAAAATTTATTAAGCTCCAAACCTTAAGCGATACTTGTTAAGTACTTGAAGATATGGATTACATTAGTTCCAAGAATATGCAGGCACAACCGCAGTGAGGAAGAGAGAGAGAGACAGAGAGAGAGAGAGAGAGAGAGAGAGAGAGAGACAGCGACAGAAACAGACAGAGACAGAGGAAGAAAGAAAGGGAGGAAAAGAAAAAGAGGGGGATGAGGAGAGGGGTGGAGAGAGAGATAATCATGCAGATACCAATGCGAAGCATATACTGTTGGATACATACTTAAAGATAGGCACAAATATATATACAAATGTAATGTTAATGTATCATAGGATGCAATAAAGAATTGCACAATATATTTGTGCACAAAAAGGGAGTATCAGTCTGATTGCTTTCAGATCTATTTGGAATAACTAATCACAGACCGCGCACACACTGTTATCGGTTCACAGAGATTGGGTGTGTGAGTGCGCACCCGGACGTGTGAGTAAGTGAGTGTGTGTCTGTGTGCGTACATGCGCTCGAAAGAGAGCTTTGATTTACTAGAAACTGCCAATCAGTAATCTAAGAAAATAAAGATGAAGCTTATCAGCGGAGGTTCAGGAACTCAACAATGAAGTGGGAAGGGGGCTTCCAAATAGGGAAAAACCGGAGAACATCTGTCATTTTAGTTAGAATAATCTTAGTACACTGAATTGAAATGTTTTTACCCTTCTGCATTATTTCTCGGTATCTGTGAAACAGGGACATTGATACTTCAGTTCAGAAAGCAGGTATTCCAAATATGATACTGTGTCTGAAATACTTAATAGTTGTTAATCCAGTTAAGCAGGATAGCTCATAAGAAAAAAAGTTTAACCTGTTAGATTAATGCCCAGTTGTTGAGCATTACAAATGTCTATGGACACCGATCAAGCTGACTGAAGTAATCATATTCTAGACAATTTCAGAGATCTCGTTCTACACTACTGCAACACGTCTGGTCTACGAATCTTGGTTAATGATAGAGCATCAGATTGGCTTAAGTTCAGAAACATATTACCATTCAATTGCTAAGAATACGGTGATGAAGTCGGTCGAGGTGTAGTGTGAAAGGCAGTCCTCTATGTCCAGCGTTCTCTATGTCCATAAAGGCAATCCTCTATGTCTAATAACACTTTATAAGGACATTTATTGAAAACGTAACTGTGGCAACAATATCTTGTCATTCAAGCAGTAAGATTTTCACGAGCCTTGATGAGCTGATGGTTTGGCTTCGTGCGACTTTAAACGAATAATGTCCAATTGTCGCCTGCTCGAGAAGGACGGGCTCGTGGATATCTTAGCAATACAGACACTATCTATCGCTTTGGGAAACCGGTGAAGTGACTTGTTCTACCTCGGTCCGATATATGCTCGCCACTCACAATCCCACTTCCTTCTGTTTTTTTGTTTTTCCTGTATAAACAATACATAGCTGTTTGATGGGTTGCCTGCTTCCGTACATTGTGGACTCCTATCTATAGATTTCCTTCAATTTATCCTTCCTCCAATCAGTAAATCCTGTTTCATACTTTGTTACTGACACTACCCTCAAAGTAATTGTTTGTTTATTTCCCACAATGTATTTGAATTACATGATTTTCCTCATTCTACAGGAATATTTTCTCATTTCTATACTTTTCTGATTTTGTCATTTCCAGTATTCCAAACTACTGAAATGATTCTTTTACATTCTTTTACATTTAAGCATCTTTTCATTTTTATTGGCTACTTCATGTGCAGCATAACACGCTTCTCGATTTTGAATGTTATCTCAGTGTCACTACAAAATATCGTTTTTGTTTGCACTGTGAGGAATCCAACTGATTCTTGCCTTTCTCATAAAGTTTTAAATCACCCATAAATTGGAGATGCTTCAATATCCCATGCTGTTTCCTATTGAAAAATTCATCTCTAGTGTTGTTTCAAATAATCAACAAAGAGACCAGTGCTATTACAAACATGAGAAGAGAAATGTTTCTTTGTTTCTGTTTCTAATCTATATAAATGCAGCTTCACTGGAATTCTCACAAGAGGTTTGGTTTTCAAGCAATGAAAAGAGCTAATACCGTTTTGTTGAAACTTAAATGAAAGTCCTCCAAAGCGACGAATGTTGGTTTTATGAGAATTTCTTATAGAAGCCGAGAGAAGAATGAATCATTAAGTCGAATATTGTAGTATTTGATAACGAGAAGGAAGTATGCCATTTAACTGACGCAGCATGCCAAATTTATGAGAGAATCAATGAAAGTGTAAAAGATATTGTAAAATATCTTTCTCTCTTGAAGTATAATATTCTGAAATGCTGGAAGAAAGAAGTTGACAAGGTCATAATCCTGCCAATTATCATTTGGATCTTGGGAAATGGTGAGGAAATTTGAGAGGTAACCTTTGAAAGAAAAATCTCAATCTGTGGATGTCTGCCGCGGACAAAATCAGCTTTACTTGGATCAGCAAGAATTATCCGTAAATTTCTCGATATAAAATAAGAATAGGAATTAAGAGAAGACAATGACTTACATAAAGAGACTATTACTCAACGTATACTACGATATGCCGTCCAAGAGAAACTATTATAAAACTAGTTACAATATCAGTACACATTATTTACATTTGAGGGATATTTGTTCTCATTCTGTTTGTTGTTAACACAACGTTTCGGCTGATACACCCTCCAACCTTCATTAGGTGACTTGGGAAATTTTGAACCTGGGTTCTCATTCCTAAGGTATTTTTCGATGTTATTATTATTATTATTATCATTATTATTGTTATTATTATTATTGTGATCACTGCCTGGAATCGAACAGGAAATCTTAGGGTTAATAGCCCGCGTTCTTATCCACTACGCCATATGCTCGTAGGCATATAGTAATAACAATAATAATAATAATAATAATAATAATAATAATAATAATAATAATAATAACGACAACAAAAACAACAACAACAACAACATCGAAAAATACCTTAGGAATGAGGACCCAGGTTCGAAATTTCCCCAAGACACCTGATGAAGGCTGGAGGGTATCTCAACCGAAACGTTGTGTTAACAAGAAACAAGATGAGGACAAATATCCGTTAAATGCAAATAATGTAAATAAATGTATATAATTCCTCATCTCTTAAACATAGAACTGCAATATCAGTACAGTTTAACAATAGAATAATGATAGTAATCTCAAATTTGTAGCTTCCAGTGAAGAAAGACTTATAAGCTTTCAAAAGGACAACCCATTACTTAGTGGTTCAGCGCTGATGCAACAGACCTATGATCCAGTGTACATATCTATCCTTTTTTTTACGACTAGGTGTAAATTTCGGCAGTCTTCGCTGTTATTTCGATCAAGTTACAGCACGACTCACAGGCTACTCATTCGCTCATTATTGGCCAAGAGTTGAACTTGTTTCGTTTTACTAACGATGTGAGATACATTCAGAATAATGAATGGATGTACTGCATTACAAGTTCGGTTGATATTTTGTAGAAAACAAGAAATATCTTTCCCATAGTTGCCGAGATTTTTAACATAGATTTGAGTACCCAACCAGTCAAAATATATCACCTGCCTTTGATTCCAAAAACAAATCCAAAATAAATCAATAATTTTATTAAGAGTTGCCAAGTTATAAAGAGTTCGTATGGTAAACTCTGACAAAACTAATCACCCTCAGGCGGCGTTAGATTCTAGTTTTTTTTTATTTTTGTATTTCAATTATGTAACTAAATAATGTTCTTAAAAATACCATAAATGAGAGAAAAAAAAGAAAAAAAAATTCATCATTTTTCCATCAAACAAAATATGAAGTCTTGTCTGTACGCACAAAATATGCCAAAGTTAAATATAACTCGAGTAAAAATAATCTCTGATAATGGGCCTTGCACGAAACACTAGGCCTTTCCTCCTTCCGCTTCTTTTCTCACCTCCTCCCCACGACATACTAACCTTTTACACTTTGTGAACTTATCATACTTATTATTTACCGATAATTTACTTGCAATGTAGTATAATGTCTGCTTCTAATTTGAGCGCATGACTAATAATTTTTATAGGAAGGTGTTACTCGATTACACCGACCTCAGACCTGGATTGGTACTTTACACCAGAGAAACGAAAAGCAAATGTTTATTGAAATAGGACCACAATATTGTACATGATGTATGGAAATAATTCTAGACATATTTCTTATTTGTTTATTGCCCACAAGGGGCTAAATACAGAGGGGACAATCAAGGACAGACAAAGGGATTAAGTTGATTACATCAACCCCAGTGCGTAACTGGTACTTAATTTATCGACCCCGAAAGGATGAAAGGCAAAGTCGACCTCGGCGGAATTTGAACTCAGAACGTAACAGCAGACGAAATACCGCTAAGCAGTTCGCCCGGCGCGCTAACATTTCTGCCAGCTCACTGCGAATTCTAGACATATTTCTGTCTTATTATATCACCTCAGCAAGAATAAACATCACAGTTTTTGTCAATGTAATGAGGAGAGAATTACCGTTTAGATGTACAACTTACAAGAGCAAGCGTATGAATTTAGCAAACTTCAAAACAAAAATCGCTTCGGAAATGTATATGCATGAAAAGCAATAGTTACGTTAGTGTTAGGACATTTTATACCAAGAGTATTCAATATCTAATGAGAAAATATTTGTGTATTCGAAAAATATGAAAGGATATATGGACGACTAAAATTATATATTTCGGAACAGTGTGGGATAAGATTAAATATAATTGATTCATTTCGCCTAGTACATATCAGTCATGATCAGTCAGTCTGTCTTAAATTTATCAGAAATAAACATCTGTATTTCCTTAAACCGTTGTCTCCTGTGGACAGAGATTCACTGGTTGTGTTATACAAACAGTCAAACACATAAAAGATCTGAAACGATTGTTACTGCATGAGATATATACAAATTATATTATATATCTATTCAAATTGTAACCCATAACAATTCTTTGTTTCTTTTTCTCTTTCCCTTTCAATATCCCCCTCTCTCTCTCTCTCTCTCTCTCTCTCTCTCTCTCTCTCTCTCTCTCTCTCCGTCTCTCTTTTTCTCTCTCTTGATGTAGTCATTATCTTACTTAATGTCAGTGACAAACAAAACGCTAGATGTCTGGATAAGAGTCAAAAATTAAATGGGAAACTTATGTACGCTTTCTAATTTGACTACGTGTCTCATGTATCATCGATAATACAGCGAGTAATTGGCACAGATATTCTACGAACAAGCAAGGACAGATATAGTATCCATCAAGTCAAATGGCATGTCTGTGTTTGTGTGTGTGAGTGCGCGCGCGTGAGTATATGTGTATATGTATATACTCTTACTCCTATTTGTTTTCTGGTGGTGGGCTGATATTTCTTGCGTCTACTATTTCAGTACAATTCTATGTGCGCGTGAAACATCAGTCGACAGTGAAACATTGGGCGCTTGTAGCCGATTCTGCCCATAAGAAAGGAACAAATTATACTCATCAATCTCTAGGTTTATGCAGCAGCAACAATGACAGAATTATTTGATTTGAGAAATTTCGATTACACCACGAAGAATTACTGAGATACGATTTGTATTCAATATTTAACATAGATAAAGCGGCGAACTGGCAGAAACGTTAGCACTCCAAGCGAAATGCTTAGCGATATTTCGTCTGTCTTTACGTTCTGAGTTCAAATTCCGCCGAGGTCGACTTTGCCTTTCATCCTTTCGGGGTCGATAAATTAAGTGCCAGTTGCGTACTGGGGTCGATCTAATCGACTGCCCCCCCCTCCACAAACATGTCGAGCCTTGTGCTTAGAGAAGAAAAGAATATTTTACATAGATATTAGATCTCGTTACAAATGTATTACATACTACGTGAGTGTTTCCATTAAATGGCGATCTGTTTTTCTTTTGTTGCTGTATGGATATAGATCAAAATTGCATTAGGCAAATTGAAAATGTAATGCTAAATATGGCACCCCTCAAAAGATTAGAAAACACATCTAATGATATGTAGTTTGAATTGCAATTGAGAAATATACAGAGACAATTTTAACCACCAGTGTACATCGACAATGAATTAAGCGACGTGAATGAACACACACACACACAGAGTCACATTGTACAAATGTATGTTTGTATATATATAGAGACATATATGTATGCTTAGTGGGAGATAAATTTATAGATGAGTGTACATATTTACATGTGTATACATATATATAGGCATACATGTATGTGTGTATATATATATATATATATATATATATATATATATATATATATATATATATATATATATTTATTTATTTATGTAGTATTAAGTATTTTTTATACATATACACATACTGATATATATATATATATATATATATATATATATATCTATATATATATATATATATATATATATATATATATATATATATATATATATATATATATATAAACATATATATACATATGTATGTATGTTTGTTTATATATATATATATATATATATATATATATATATATATATATATATATATATATATATATATATATATATGTATATATATGTATATATATATATATATATATATATATATATATATATATATATATATATATATATATATATATATATATATATATATATATATATATGTATATATATATATATATGTATGTATGTATGTATATGTATATAATGTCGTATTCACACAGCTGAAAGAAACGGGAGAAGAATAGAGATAGATAGATAGATAGATAGATAGATAGATAGATAGATAGATAGATAGATAGATAGATAGAACGTTGCAAGCAACAATGTTGTTTAGAATAATACCGAGATTACTTTCAATTGTCAAGGAATATAGGTCGTCACATCATGAAGGGCTGAATTGAAAAGATATTTCTAAAAAGCCATGAATATTTATTGCAACTGAGATTACTGTATCGTCTGACTACATCACACCATTAGTGTTTTCGATATAAATATACATATATTTTGAAGTAGGAGCAACATGAGTGTGCGCTTGAATATAATATGGACTCCTTTTGATTGGCGATTTTGCAATGAAATACTATCTACATTCTGTAACAGTCACATATGTTGCGGTACCACGGGATGCCAGTGTCAGTCTGAGTGCAAGTTATGTTGAGTAAGTGTTTCGTACTGGATCTCAGGATTGACCAATGTTTAGTAAGTGATATTGACTAATGTCTACTCAGTAGAAAACAGCACTGCTTGGAACCGCTCGACTACTCCGGAAGGTGCTCGAAAAAGTAAAAGGTGTTACCTTAGTTCACTAGTAGTGAACAGCTGACACTGTAGTACACATCCAGCGTTAGAAGCTGTGCAAAGACAGTAATAAAAACAATAATAATAGTAATAGCAATATGAGGAGGAAACGTAGAAGGTGGGGAGAAGGAGGGGTGAGGAGGAGGGGTGAGGAGGAGGGTGAGGAGGAGGGGTGAGGAGGAGGGGTGAGGAGGAGGGAGAGGAGGAGGGAGGAGGAGGAGGGAGGAGGGGTGAGGAGGAGGAGGGTGAGGAGGAGGGAGGAGGGGTGAGGAGGAGGGAGGAGGGGAGGAGGAGGGGAGGAGGAGGGGAGGAGGAGGGGAGGAGGAGGGGGAGGATGGGGAGGAGGGGGGAGGAGGGGGGGGGGGGGGGGTGAGGAGGGGGGGGGGGGGGAGGAGGGTGAGGAGGAGGGGGGGGAGGAGGGGGAGGAGGAGGGTGAGGAGGAGGGTGAGGAGGAGGGCTGAGGACGTGGGCTGAGGAGGAGGGCTGAGGAGGAGGGCTGAGGAGGAGGGCTGAGGAGGAGGGCTGAGGAGGAGGGCTGAGGAGGAGGGCTGAGGAGGAGGGCTGAGGAGGAGGGCTGAGGAGGAGGGGTGAGGAGGAGGGGTGAGGAGGAGGGGTGAGGAGGAGGGGTGAGGAGGAGGGGTGAGGAGGAGGGGTGAGGAGGAGGGGTGAGGAGGAGGGGTGAGGAGGAGGGGTGAGGAGGAGGGGTGAGGAGGAGGGGTGAGGAGGAGGGGTGAGGAGGAGGGGTGAGGAGGAGGGGTGAGGAGGAGGGGTGAGGAGGAGGGGTGAGGAGGAGGGGTGAGGAGGAGGGGTGAGGAGGAGTAGGTGGTTGTGGTGGTGGAGGAGCAGGAGGAGCAGGAGGAACAGGAGGAGGTATTGGTGGAAAAGAGGAGAACGATGATGAATGATGATGATGAGGAGGAGGAGGAAGAGGAGGAGGAGGAAGAATTGGTGGAAAAGAGGAGAAGGAAGAGAAAGTATTAGTGGAAAGAGGAGGGGCGAGGAGAAGGAGAAGGATGAGGAGGGTTTGGGGAGTAGAAAGAGAAGAATGAGGAGCTGTTGGTGGAAAAAGAGAATGCAGAAGGAAAAGAGGAGAGGCTCGAGGAAGAGGTAAAGGAGAAATAAGATTATGAGGAGGAGAAGGACAAAACAGAATAGCTGGATATAGCCGAAAAATGCTTCGCAATAGTTAATATTTACTGTAATGAATATTTTTCTCCGATGCTTTTCAAGAAAGCAGTTGTTCTTTAACAGAGTAAGATTTTCTTTTTCTTTGTATTAATCAGTAGGATATTAGAGTTAAGGATACACGCCATAGAAAGACAGAATGGACTAAACGCAAATGGAGGAGACACGTAGAATGGAAGAGTCGTTGAAGAAGTCACAGATGTGCGACGAAAGATTTCCAGACAGTGGATATAAGATAAGATAAGAACAATAATATACGAGTGAAAAAGGAATATAAAATGTGTGTGTGTTTATTTGGCCCCCAAAAAATGTCCTTCCCGAAATACTATGTGTTTCAACACACGTTTTCACATCAGGATCCTTGCAAAACAAATGCATAAATGTAAGACAAAGATATTAGCTTACTATGAATATTTCACAAACTGTTTCCGAAGAATATATCACCTCAATTACTATAATATTATCAAAACACTTTTGGCACTTTGGATAATATTAGTAAATATGTTGTATATAGAAGTATCATTTAAATTTTATCAAATTTCCCTTGATGGCAAAAGTAACGTACAAAGATACTGGCCATATGAGAAGTAGTATTCTAGTTTAATTAATAAAAGACATACTATAACTTATTGTTTTGAAAATGGGGATTAACAATCCTTAATATTAAATCCTATTGAAAGAAACCCTAGCTCGAGGGACACCTGAAGATTTCCAATTAAGCTTTGAATTCAATGGAACACATTTTGCGAAAAGCTCGCTCGCAGCTTCACAATGTAAAAAGAAACTTTCAAATTCGCAGAATTATTTTCATTTCTCAAAAATTATTTATAATTTACGTTTAAATAATTAGCTTAAATAATTATGTAATTAGATGTAATTGAATTATATTTGATTAAATTAATAGATCATTGTTTACAAATGTGATATGGGATTTCGTTATTTTATAATTATACATAAATATCAATAATGTTAGATTTAATTACACCATGTTGTTTGTTAGGGTGGATATTATTATTATTAGTGTCTGTACTATATGTGAAATTTTTCGTAATTTTATAACAGATTTATGTTTCGACAATTATTAACTAACAGTGTTTTATGCTTTTTCAGTGTTACTCATAATGTAATGTGCAAATTAAAAGTCAGTTTCTTGCTCTTTAGAAATTTCAAAGTGTATTTTATAATTCAGTATATTTTATAATTTAAATACAATATAACACCACCCACTCGTAGGTTATCTCCCTTACTAGTTTATACATACAAACACACACATGCACGCACAAGCACACACACACGCATACACACACACACACACACACACACAAACGCCCCAACAATCACACACATCTATGTATTACGTTATTAAGTTGTATTTCTACATTTCTTGGCAATGGAGAAACAGCCGATTTCTCATATAGAACCAAGGTTCCTTCATTAGAATTTCAACAACATCAACAGTGAAACATGCATCTTGTATTATTTCACTGTTAGTAACTCAAACTGAACATTTAAAGGCTTGGAAGTTATTGTTTCTAAAATGGTGGCAAACACATCTTTATATTTTTCATTAAATTCTACTAGCAGACACCACAACTCAAAGAACCTCGAAACACTTTTTCATAGAATTTTGATATTCCTCGGGAACTATTTTCAGAAACACTCAGAGCTTCAAAACACTAGTTACAAACTATTTATAATTTACATATAAATTATTGATTTAAATAATTATGTAAATAAATGAAATTTAATTACATTTCATGAATTAATTTGAAATATCCTTGCTTCTCTACGTAACATGGGATTATTTTTATCTTGAAGTTATACATAGCTATCAATAGTACGAGGGTCGGCTGAAATTTTCAGAGGCTGACCAAGATATTCTCATGAATGTGGCCAAATAATGCTCATTTTTCAAAGTAGTCCCTTGCACTCTTTTACTTTTTTACTTATTTCAGTCATTTGACTGCGGCCATGTTGGAGCACCGCCTTTAGTCGAGCAAATCGACCCCAGGACTTATTCTTTGGAAGCCTAGTACTTATTCTATCGGTTTCTTTTGCCGAACCGCTAAGTTACGGGGACGTAACCACACCAGCATCGGTTGTCAAGCGATGCTAGAAGACACTTGCCCAAGGTGCCACGCAGTGGGACTGAACCCGGAACCATGTGGTTGTTAAGCAAGATACTTACCACATATATGAGTGTGTGTGTGTGTGTATGTGTGTGGGTGTGGGTGTGTGTGTGTGTGTGTGTGTGGAGGGGCAATGGCCCAGGGGTTAGGGTAGCGGACTCGTGGTCGTAGGATCGCGGTTTCGATTCTCAGAACGGGCGTTGTGTTTATCGAGCGAAGACACCTAAAATCTCCACGAGGCTACAGCAGGTGGTAGAGGTGAACCCTCCTGTATTCAATCTCTCACTCTTTCTTCCTGTTTCTCTTGTATTTGTATTTCAAAGGGCCAGGCTTGTCACACTCTGCCTCACGCTGAATCTACCCGAGAACTACGTTAAGGGTATACGTGTCTGTGTAGTTAATTTCACGAGGAGGTTGTTCCGTTGATCGGATCAACTGGAACCCTCGTCGTCGTGACTGACGGAGTGCTACGATATCGACACACATACACACACACACACACACACACACACACACACACACACACACACACACACACACACATATGTATGTATGTATGTACGTATGTATATAGCAATATCATAAATAATGAAGAAATATTATCAACAATTTATTTAGCTTACACGTGCTTCGAATAACTTAGCAAAATGCAACCGCTGTGCATTGCTGGCATATTTAATCGCTCTTTCATTTGGTCGGTCAATCTCCTAGAAGCATAGAACAGCTGACCAAGATATTCTTGTCGCAACTAACGTGCTGATCTCTCTCTCTCTCTCTCTCTCTATATATATATATATATATATATATATATATATATATATGTATATATATATATATATATATATATATATATATATATATATATATATATATATATATGTATATATAAACAACTATAATATTTATATTTATACAAATGTATATGTGAATATT